>NC_054708.1:5639153-5841653 GCF_016097555.1 Gigantopelta aegis | reverse complement strand
CCCGGATCACCAACACATACTGACACTTTAACAAATGAAAAACGCGTAATTTTAGAATTAATAAAAAAACATGATTATTCCTGCTAACTAGGGGCAGCCATTTTGTTTCGTTTTTGTGACGTCCGGTGGTATAGCTTGGGGCGAAGTAATGTCAGCTCAGATCCAACTTCTCTGTTATGCACAGTGTAAACAAATGCTCTAATTTACAAGGCGCTTCGCTTTTATCAACCGGACTTGTAAAACAACATAAATGACTTGATAGTATAATAAGCTATTTAACTAAATATATTTCAATTTGCATCAATATAACGAAATGGAGTTATAGTATTTTTTTCTTTTAAAGAATCCAAAGAAAAAATGCATATTATTAGGCCTATTGGTAGGATACGTTCGAGCAAAAACGACCACTCACGATACCCAAGTGATACTTTTCTTTTCTTTGGGACGACGTAATTGGTCAGTTTTGTGATTTTAGATGGGAAAGTCTACTTTTCCAAGGGTTTTACAAAATTACTTACAGTATTAAAGCTGGTAAAGTCCATTACGATTTGAGGTTATCACACAATACCCTGTGATCTTAATAAAAGAGGCACGTCTTTTTAGTGTGTCTAGACACAGTGTCTAGGGACCGTCTAAATATACACCTGCCAATCAAGAACCAGAGGTACAGGCCACGGAAAGAAAAGAAAAGACCAATTAAGCAAGAAAACACTCCAACTATTATTTCAGTACGTGGGTTAATTTATATACAAAATATAATACAGTTATTTCAACACATTGACAATGGTGGTTTATTTTGTATTGAAAAATAAACCACATATACACGTTGCTGTGTTACTGGGATGATTATTATTACAGAACATTGCGATGCATCCGCAAAAATCAGGTATGTTTTGTTTCTTCAGTTCGAAGGCTAATTCCTGACGTGACACGTTAGGTATTACGTAACCACCAGCTCGCCAGAGGGCGTATTCACTGGGATGGTACAAAATGGCTGCGCCCGTTATATATAATAGCCATCACATTTAACCGTTTACATATAAAAGTCCTTGTCCCCAAATGACCGGGATAACGTAGCAAGAACGTCTGTCTGAGGTTCCATTTGCTGAAGGTTCGATCCTCCTCAGTGGACCCTTTTGATTATTTCCCGTCCCAAACAATGATCCATAACTGGTCCATCAAAGGACGTTGTGTATGCTATCCTGTTTGTGGGATGTAGGATGTGAGAAGTGCACATAAAGAGCCCTTGCTGTTATTTGGAAAGAGTAGCCATGTGGCAACAGTGGGTTTCATTTGTGACCAAGTGTCGATATAACTGTGCGTTTGCCATCCAATGACCGCCGATTAATAGTCAATATTTTCAAGAAGGCTTAAATTTTTTACAATTTTTGCCATGTATCATTTATTATAAATACTTTGGTACGACAGAAAAAACGATTTCTTGTCGTGGATCTGTGACCAGGTCATTTTAGATGCATACCACAACTTAATGCAACTTCTTAATGTATATTTCGCAACAAAAGTTAATGTATTATTCTCGAGTGTAACCGGCGTCATCTCAATGTTTGGAAGGGGTTCTATTCTATAAATCTGGGGAATCCCCCCCCCCCCCCCCCCCCCCGTCTACGACTCCGCGCCTTTGGCGCTCGCGTGTGATGAGTTCCTTCTACATGAAATTACGATCCCCACGCTAATCATGCTGGCTACGGGCCTGTGGTAAAGCGCTCGTTTGATGCATTGTCGGTCTAGGATCGATCCCCGTCGGTGGGCCCAATGGGCTATTTGTCGTTCTAGCCAGTGCACAACGACTGATATATCAATGACCATGGTATGTGCTATCCTGCCTGTGGGATGGTGCATATAAACGATCCCTTGCTACTAATAGAAAAATGTAGCGATTTTCCTCTCTAAGACTGTATGTCGAAATTACCAAATGTTTGACATCCAATAGCCGATGATTAATAGACCAATGTGCTCTAGTGGTGTCGTTAAACACTGTCGACTGAGAATGGGTAATAGTAACTTAAATGGTGACCATAAATATACTGATGGAAAAAAATAAGGGAATACATCAAATTGTAGACCAAATTTAATTCACAACTAGCGTAGTAATGTCTGTATTTCATACCAAGTTGTAATGTGGGATTGAATGTCTGTAGTGTTGAATGTGCTGCCAGTCAACTTCTGACAGTATGAATTGATTTTTAATGCAGTCATTATTTCTTGTTGCTATCTGTGTGATCCTTTATTTCTTTCCATCAGTATATATACGTCACATTGAAAAGAAAGAAAGAAAGAAGTGTTTTATTTAACGACGCACTCAACACATTTTATTTACGGTTATATGGCGTCAGACATATGGTTAAGGACCACACAGATTTTTTTAGAGGAAACCCGCTGTCGCCACATAGGCTACTCTTTTACGACAGGCAGCAAGGGATCTTTTATTTGCGCTTCCCACAGGCAGGATAGCACAAACCATGGCCTTTGTTGAACCAGTTATGGATCACTGGTCGGTGCAAGTGGTTTACACCTACCCATTGAGCCTTGCGGAGCACTCACTCAGGGTTTGGAGTCGGTATCTGGATTAAAAATCCCATGCCTCGACTGGGATCCGAACCCAGTACCTACCAGCCTGTAGACCGATGGCCTGCCACGACGCCACCGAGGCCGGTATACGTCACATTGAAGACAATCATAGATTTATGTGCTTGTGGACATCCTATTGAAGACGCAGAACATTTCCTATTTTCAGGGTGCATCGAAATGCCTATTTACAGTTATACTTGCATCTCAATTATAAACCGGACTCGGTCTACAGGCTGATAGGTCGGGACCAGCAGGGCGCCCGGCCGATGTTGTACAAATCGCCCGGGATCCGTGAGGGGGCCGTGAGGCTATCGTAGGGTGGCCGTGAGGGGCCCATGAAAATCCCACGGCGCCCGGCGGAATTTTTTTCCAATAATTTTCGTCAAAATCTTCAGGCGGTTTCCGGCAGACCGCTGGGCGGGGCCCTAGCGACGTGTCTACGGGATTACAACGACCTAAAATCGCGCTTGGAAAATCGCAATCTATTTGGGAGTCAGGTTTTCACGCCCGCGGTGTTCGGGCGACCCTTAAATATCGCAGCGGAGCCCGTAGAAATCGGGCAGCGTCCGACCGGACGACTCGCGAAAATGCCCTTTTTGGCTTGTTTTAGGAGTCGCGCGGGCGCCGCGACCGATATGTGAGGGCCGCTTAAGGACAGCGTGCTTGAACCTTATAATTGGATATAGATACGAAAACAAGTTGAAATTAAATTAAATTGTTAATCGTGGTGGTAAGCTTCCAAGTTGTTGCCAATGGAGTGGCGATGACGTATTTCCTCTTTAATTATCTGTGCTGTCCTTAACTATATGTCAGATGCCATATAAGTAGGCCTACAAATAAGAAAATATGCTGAATGCGTCGTTAAAATTAAACGTTTCTTTCTCGGAACGCTCTTTTAAATGAACGCATACTGAACGCAAATTACATGTAGAAAGAGAGTTGTCTCCCATGGAAAGGCCCGGAGAACGACAAAACTTTGTGAAAAGAGAGACGTTCACGCTATTCCTAGAATCCTAGGTAGCATCAACAGGCGCAATTTCAGGTTTACCTCTCTCACACTTCATATGTATAGAATATTTACACTTTAAAAACTTTAGTCTTTGCGAGAAAACTTAAACATTCATTCATTCATTCATTCAGTAAATTTAACGGTATAATATCCGCCCGGTCCCCTCCATTATTATTTTTAGTTAGGGTTGAGGGTTGGGGTTGGGGTTGGGGTTAGGGTTGGGGTTATGACTAGGGTTGGGGTTAGGGTTGGAGTTAGGGTTAGGGGAAGGGGGGACCGGGCGGATATTTTTCCCCCAGTACCTACCAGCCTGTAGACCGATGGCCTATCACGACGCCACCGAGGCCGGTTCTACCCAAAGAAGCCATGTGCCATTTCGGCATTGCCATTTGCCAAATCATTGCCATGAAAACAAAGTTCACTTTCAACTTTGCCGGCATTTCCGAAAATGCGAAATGATTTTGTCACTGTTAAAATACCGACGAGAGATTCAGATATCATAGATAGTTTATAACCTGACTCCATTACAGTTTGTCATTTTAAATGCTTGAAACAAATAGTTTTAAGAGCCCATTGGCCGTTGGGCTATTTCTTGTTCCACGACTAGCATATCAAAGGCCATGGTATGTACTACCCTGTCTTTGGGATGGTGTATATAAAATATCCCTTGATGCTAATCGAAAAGAGTAGGATATGAAGTGGAGACAGCAAGTTTCCTCTCAATATCTGTGTGGGCCGTAATCATATGTCTGACGCCATATAACTGTAAATAAAATGTGTTGAGTGCGTCGTTAAATACAAACATTCTTTCAAATAGTTTAACAAGCAAGAAAGTGGTGTAGGGCGCACACCAAGTCAATACTTTTCTCCGTTCAAATTAGCAAGAAAGGGGAGGTTAATTTACCTTTTTTAGGTCAAGATAATTATTTTTACAGTTCTTTTTTTAAACCACCATCAGTTCATTTTATCCAAGTTTACTTGACTCACTCAGTTGGTTTTGTTGAAAGAGTCTAGTAATATCAATAATTAAAGTTGTGTCTTGTCAGGCAGGAAAACATTCACTGGCCAGTGGTTTGTACTGGGGCGAGCAGACGAGCCATGTGTAGAGTTTTGGACCCATATTTCTGAACCTACCTTAGTGCTACGATATCATAAACTGTCAGGCATGTGTTATAGTGACAATATTGCCTGCAGCAATCAGCAATGCTGTGGAAATTGCCGCAGAGGTTTTCATTTTCTGTAGCATTTTTTTTTTTTTTTTCAGCGTTTCCGAAAATGCGAAATGATTTTGTCACTGTTAAAATACTGACGAGAGATTCAGATATCATATATATCACAAGCTTATAACCTGACTCCATTACAGTTTGTCATTTTAAATGCTTGAAACAAATAGTTTTAAGAGCCCATTGGCCTATTGGGCTATTTCTTGTTCCACGACTAGCATATCAAAGGCCGTGGTATGTACTACCCTGTCTTTGGGATGGTGTATATAAAATATCCCTTGCTGCTAATCGAAAAGAGTAGGATATGAAGTGGCGACAGCAAGTTTCCTCTCAATATCTGTATGGGCCATGTCTGATGCCATATAACTGTAAATAAAATGTGTTGAGTGCGTCGTTAAATAAAAAAATTCTTTCAAATAGTTTAACAAGCAAGAAAGTGGTGCAGGGCGCACACCAAGTCAATACTTTTCTCCGTTCAAACTAGCAAGAAAGGGGAGGTTAAATTTAACTTTTTTAGGTCAAGATAATTATTTTTACAGTTCTTTTTTTAAACCACCAGCAGTTCATTTTATCCAGGTTTACTTGACTCACTCAGTTGGTTTTGTTGAAAGAGTCTAGTAATATCAATAATTAAAGTTGTGTCTTGTCAGGCAGGAAAACATTCACTGGCCAGTGGTTTGTACTGGGGCGAGCAGACAAGCCATGTGTAGAGTTTTGGACCCATATTTCTGAACCTACGTACCTTAGTTCTACGATATCGTAAACTGTCAGGCATGTGTCATAGTGACATTATTGCCTGCAGCAATCGGCAATGCTGTGGAGATTGCCGCAGAGGTTTTCATTTTCTGTAGCATCTTTTTTTTTTTTTTTTTGGACTACATGTATATTGGATTTTTTTTTTTCAAAATGCATTTTTTCCTTTTTGTTAAAAATAAAATATACTTTGTGAAATGAAAATGTATTAAAAGTAAATATTAAAATAGTAACTGCACCGTTATTACTATAGTACTGTCGGAAATAGAATAAAAATGATTTTTGTCTATTATTTCTTACATATTAAACAGACATGTAAATATTATGTAAATATCTATTTAATAATAGTCTACCTACTTTAGCATTTACTTGTTTTGGCTCTCATTGATGTACAAGGTGGTGTTTACTCTTGAAATTAAAATAAAGATGTCAGTTAAACAGGTGATTTGTGGACTTTATTGGAACAGACTATAATAAATTTTTATCAACGTGTCAATTTCATTGCTGTTACAATATATGAGGGACTGTTTCTGATGACAGTTTACCCCTATTCCTCTTCAAAGCAAAATATTTGTGTAGACATTTATAAGTAACTTTTAAGAAAAACTGTCAAGAACCATTTTGAGTTTGTGATCTATTATACTGTTATTAAAGGTGCTATCTAAAAATTGCATAATGACAGCTATTGCAAATAATGTTTTTATTACATTTTGCTTTAACATTTAAAAACTACACCTTTAACTATATGCCCATAAATGATTATAGGAAATAATTTTATTTACTAGTAGAAAATACATTTTTATTGGAGAATCTTTATCACAAACAGATGCTCACATATAACTATCATATAGCACCTTTAAGTTGTTGCACTATTGTGTCAATTTCTAATGTACTAATATTGAATTTATATTCACTAAATATGCTGGTCATAATTAATAATTTATGCTGCAATTCAAAATAATCGGTTAACTTGCAGTTTTAAATTAAAAGTTTGTTTATGAGTAAATGAAATTGACACATAATATCAAAATGTGTTATAGTCTGTTCCAATAAAAGGTCACAAATATCCTGTTTACTGACAACTTTATTTTAATTTCAAGAGTAAACACCACCTTGTACATCAAGGAGAGCCAAAATAAGTAAATTGTAAATTAGTTAGAGTATTATTAAATATATATTTACAAAATATTTACTTGTCAGTTTAATATGAAAGAAATAATTCACGAAAAACATTTTTATTCTATTTCCGACACTACTTTAAGTATCTGAATCTAGGGGCCATCGGGCATTATTGAAAATATAATACATGTAAATTACCAATCCAAAGTTTAACAAGCAAATGTTTAGCTTATGTGGCCATTTGGTTTACTGGTACTGTGAAGTGTTTAAACCAGTCTATCCAGCATTAAGTGAGTTCCAACTTAGTCATTGAGCTCTGTTGACTGTTCATAGCATTTTCTGGTGCCGAGTGGCCTAATCCCCCCCTCCCCCCCAAAAAAAAAAAACAAACCCAACCCAACAAACTTTACCTATTTACTTGGGTTTCAAAGGGGGGGCATTAGGTCAGAAATTATGCTGTTATTAAAGAAAATTATTTTAATTCTATATCACATTATATATATTCTGACACTGATGTAAATTAATTAAAAGATATAAAGACTGAATTGGCATGTCATGTGGACGGACTAGATGATAAATTGTTATCCCCTTACAACCCCATTGTTCTTGAACATACATGTGTCATTTGCATGTTAACTTTTATGTCACTTTTAGTCAACAAATACGGTACTGGTATAAATTAATCTTGCAGCATAATGGCAAACAAAACAAATAACAAACTCATCATTCAAATTTACTAACAGTCCAGAGTTGCTAACATGTTGCCAGTAAAATTGCAGTGGAAAATGCTGTGGACACTTTTTCCACAGCAAATTGTTTGCAGTGGTCATTTTGTTAATGGCAGGAATGGCATTACAGCTTAAGACGGTTGATATCATACTGCTAAGATAGGTTGCAAGAGTTCCATTTCCTCCACCGTCTTGTTGTACTGGGTTTCCATTTATGTCATGATTTTGTCCAGTTTTGACATTGTTAAGGAAAATCACCCAACAGGCTTTCTGCCAGTAAATAATTTGAGGGTACATAATAAAATAGAACAGATCATAAATGCTTCTATCAGGTGGTTATGGGTTTGAAATTTTAATTTTTTTTGAAAGTGGACATTACATTTCATGCATTTTCACACATTTTAAATAGTAGTTGTCTTGTCATGATCTATCTAGAAAAACCCACCTACATCCCTTAATCTCCAATATTTTAGGTACATAAATTTACCCTACGTACCCTTGCACTAGCTGTCTATACTTTTGATAATGGGTGTTGCATATTTATATGTGTTGATAAATTTATGAATGATAATTGAAGATAATGTTTCACTGTTGCATGTCAGTGATTCTTTACAAATCGTGCAGGAACAATTGAACTACTTTGTAACCTTTTGAAAAACAATGTCACTCTAATTTCTAAATATTTAATGGTTCCTGGTCCATATTTTCAAAGCTGCATGAATCTTAACACTGATATCATAAAACTGCCAGGCACTGTGACATGCTGCTGTTTGCCAAATTTGGTTTGAATTAATTTAAAAACTCTTGTCGTATGTGTCTAGTTACATGTATGTTTAAAATAATATTCTGTGTAGGACCGGCCTCTGCAAATCCCAGATTTGTGGTAAGAATTTGATTATGACGACAGAACCCAAAGTATTTATATTCAATCATGTTTATGATTCTGGCAGAAAATTTATCCATCCTCCCACCAAATTCAAAGTCTGATAATGACCACAGTAAAAAATATGAGATCTGTGGAAATCAAAATAACTAACTAGAACTGATAATTAAAGTAAGTACCTTTTACACTTGTATACAGTAAACTGGCTTATCTCTGTAGTCCTTTTCTGACGCCATATAACCGTAATTACAATGTGCTGAGTGCTTTGTTAAACAAAACATTTCTTTCTTTCTTTTCCTGCACTTTATGGAGGCCTGGTGTTAGTAAAACGTGAACAGAATGAAACAGTATATATTTTTTAGGACACAATTATCATGAACATTCATATTGTATCTGGGGTAAGGGAGATAACTATTTTTTAAACTGATTCACCAAACATTTATTAACCAAACAATCTACTTTCAGGGCTAGCTCTGCCACTCGCCAAATTCGCCAATTGCGAATTTTAGGAACAACTGGCGAATTTTATTTTGATTTGGCAAACAAATTTCATGTACTAAATGTTTTAGTTTGTGGAAAATAGTGATTTAAATAGCATTTTAAAGATGATGTGGTGAAATGTTTTGCTCATCCAGAGCTAGCCCTGACTTTACTTGAGTGGTAAATAGGAAGTGAAAAACCCGTAACATATCCTGCAGATAGAAATGGGTCTGGGTCTAGAAATATTTACTTGAGTGGTAAATAGGAAGTGAAAAACCCGTAACATATCCTGCAGATAGAAATGGGTCTGGGTCTAGAAATATTTACTTGAGTGGTAAATAGGAAGTGAAAAACCCGTAACATATCCTGCAGATAGAAATGGGTCTGGGTCTAGAAATATTTACTTGAGTGGTAAATAGGAAGTGAAAAACCCGTAACATATCCTGCAGATAGAAATGGGTCTGGGTCTAGAAATATTTTTGACACTTCTTGAAATTTCTTATCTTTGACTGGCCAGGATTTATTCAGGTATTCTGAACATACATTGTAGGCTGCTTCCAAACAGCAAGTGGCAGTGGAGAATTTCATTTTGATGTGTAAATATTTTTGTAATTATGTCAACTAATAAATAAATTAACCATGGTGCCTTGCATCATTTAGTGGCTTAAACAAAATATCCCAATTATCATTAAATTGCGTAAAATTTTCTAATGGCATCAGACATGAGACCGTGACAAAACATCCTGGATAAATCCTTGAATGGATATAGTGTATTTGATATGCACATAAGCATATATAATTAGAACACACATAATACACATGCGTTACATCCACATGCTTATGCATGCATACACTCAAGCACCAACACACACAAAAACACTTTTTGTCTTAAAGATTATTTTCTTTTTCTTTCCAGATATATATACACATATAATTGCAACAGCAATAGCAAGAATCATTAATCACTGAAAGCAGTGATGGCAGATGGAAACTGATGTAGTAAGTTGGTGAGAAACCGTGACAGATAACGCCATGGATATGGACACCACAGCAGATGATACTCAGGCGGGAGGTGACGGCGAGGCAGTTGCAGCAGGTGGTGAGCCGGCCGATGTTCACAGATCTGTCACTACGACGACCACGGAACAAACTCACAAGTTTGAGTCAAGTTAGTAAACAAGGGAAATTATCAAGGGCTGAGAGGCGGGATTTAGCTCAGTCTAATTAAAATTAGCTCTACTATTACATGTGGATCTAACAGCAGCCTGTTGGAGCTCATGTCCAGCTGACCTTTCATTCGACCAATCAAAACCTTACTTGCAAAATCATGCCAGTGATTTGAAAAGAATTTGAAAACATTCGGGATTATGCTGAGGGTATATGAAATGATTCGGGTGAATCACGAAGGATGCCGGAAACTAATTTCAATATAAAATTTTATATAAACTTTGTTTAAAAAAAACCGTGATGGTATAGCCTATTGCATAAATAGTCTCGCCCAATATTTTTAGAATTTGTATGCTCCCGAATAACGCTATAAAAGGCGAAGTGTAATTGGTCTATATTTAAATTGTTATTTATAGATGAAATGTCATCTGGACATGGGAGATTGGATTTAGCTCAGTCGATTGAGTGCTCTCTTGAGGTGGTTTTGTTGCAGGATCGAACCATCCATTCAACTGATTCGTTTTTTCTCGTTCTAACAAATGCACCACAATTGGGCAAAGGCCGAGGTATGTGTTTTCCTGTCTGTGGGAAAGTGCATATAAAAAATCCCTTGCTGCATTAGGAAAAATGTAGCAGGTTTGACTGCATGACAGAATTACCAAATGTTTGACATCCAATAGTCTATGATTAATTAATCAATGTGCTCTAGTTTGGTCAGTTAAACAAAACAAACACACTTGTTATCAAGGGCTGACGGCAGAACTGGCCATCTGAAACGATCAGGCAAGGTTTGCAAGAACTAGTCTTAGAGTATGGAAACCTGAAAGATCTGCAAAGAAAACAGTTTTGTATATTTATTCAAATTACATGTGTATATAGCTTTTCATCACACTATTACATAAAAAGGTTGTTTAAAACGTTCTGGTTGTTAGTCTTCATTATTTTGTGTTGTTTTAACATCCACATTATCGTGTCTTTTGGTATGCACATGTAGTACAAAATGTGATTGTCTGCTGTATGATGTACATTGTGTATAGTAACAAGACTGTTTGTCAGTATTTGACATCTACGAATAACATATTCTTTCTCTGTGTTGTGAGGTTTCATTACAGTCTAAGGTTTGTGTGTAAATCCATCATTCTTTCTTAAAATAATTGTATTCAGTTAATATATCGGGCACATATTATCTATTCTTCATTTGCATTTCTAAAAAATAATTTGCAAGTCTTTGTTTACCAGGTCAAATAAACAAGATTCACAATTTTTCTTTTGAGGTGGATGGCTGGGAGTTGGTGGTGCAGTGCTTAGAAAAGAACATCTCTCAGGGTTCAAAAGATAAACATATGATCAAAATATTATACACATCCTATGGGGGTGTAATGATGTACTCAAATATTATACACATCCTATGGGAGTGTAATGATGTACTCAAATATTATACACATCCTATGGGGGTGTAATGATGTACTCAAATATTATACACATCCTATGGGGGTGTAATGATGTACTCAAATATTATACACATCCTATGGGGGTGTAATGATGTACTCAAATATTTGGTGCACCGAATAGCAATCTGTATTGTAGTTACATTTGTATTCGCTACTAGCTGAAATGAATTTGGTGCACCGAATAGCAATCTGTATTGTAGTTACATTTGTATTCGCTACTAGCTGAAATGTATTTGGTGCACCGAATAGCAATCTGTATTGTAGTTACATTTGTATTCGTTACTAGCTGAAATGAATACATATATGTAATGCTAACTGTACATTTTATGTTTCTAATTAACACTAACCAAACGCAATACTGATTCGATTGTATTGATAATGTCTGGACCTGTTTTGTATTAGGTCAAGCACATAGAGTGCCACAGAAGAGCGAATTGTGTTAGTGTATGCAATGTAACTTCAATATGCAAGTGTTTAAATAGCTGATTAAAGCAAAATAAACTAAAATTCAAATAATCAAGGATGAACTAACAATATTTACGGCAGACTGGGTTAAATGACTGCCCTCTTGCATGGTGGAAACACCACAGTGTGTTTTTCCACATCTAAACCAATGGCCCATGTAGCCAAACATCTCTTATTCATCCCAGCAACAAGTGTACCAAGTGAGCACGTGTTCAACACTGCTGGAGTAACAGCACAGAGAGCTGCACTTTCCTGGGAAAATTTTTGTGTTCCTTACAGAGAACGTGATTCTGGACAGGACAATTTAATTGACACATCCATGATTAATCAAGTTTTAATTTAAAATTAAAAATATATAAATACATCATGTACTGTTCTTCCTTTCTGCAAAAACTTTTCATTCTTGTATTCATGAATGTGAAGACATATTCGTATTGATCAGCTCGTATTCATTAAAACTAATAAACCAATAATGTGTTTTTCTAATTTTATGTTGTTTTGTTCATTAGAGTAGTCTGATTTCTTTTCACTTTTAGAAATTGAGTTATTCAAAAATGTTAGTGGCAGTACCATAGAAATATGATTATGACATACACTGATGCAGACAATTTAATTTTTTAATTACAATATGTACTGTTTAGATAATATGATGCACACAATTATAGATACCTTTCCAGTGTCAGATAATTTGGTGAACGTGCAGCTAAACGTGGTGGTGTACAACGAACATGATTAGGATAGTTGGGATGGGAAAAAACCCACTGATACTGAGGAAGTGGTTCAATTAAAACTATGACCCAAGCATATCAGGTCTGTGATATTCTAACAAACATATTGAAACAAACAAAAATTAAATAGTCGGCTATCATCATTGATTACTGTTACTTTATTTTGTGCATATATACATACATAAATAACAGATGTACATGCATTAATAAACCTCTGGTTGAAATACAAATATTTAAATGAAGTTTTATTTGAATTTTTTGAAAGATAAAAAAAGAAAAATAATAACGTAAAAACAAGACTTTTGTAAACTAGACCTAGGCCTATTATCATTTATTTTTCTTCTTTTTATTATTCCGTCTACTTTGAATTGTCTTTTTCTAAATTTCATTTATTTTTTTAAAAGAAAGTAGAACGTTACACACTTGCCATTTTCGGGACCTCATGTAACCTTTGTAGGCTAACAGTTATGAACTAATCGAGACAATTGTACCGACTTCGCTGATTTCCGTAACGAGTTCATTTGTGTAGGCAACAGAAGCCACTATTCAATTCAGTTCCTTTTTTTCATAACTCTGAATAACATTAATGAGTTAGCCTTATTAGGTGTTGTGATCTATTACCTTACAAAAGTGGACTGTTTGTAATTAATAATAAATTAAAAAGGCAAAGGAGTTTTGATCGGATTGGTACGTCTTCGAAGATGTCTATTAAACCAGTGTTTTCCGATTTGTATAGCAAAGATAAGTACCAGTCGTATATTAAAAGCTTGCATGGATGCTACCGTTCCTGTCACATTATTTACTGGTCTTTCACAAGGTAAATAGTGACAATAAATATACAAAATTGTTTTACGTGTGCAGTTTATTAAGTGTAACATGCATTATTTTTCACACTCGCCATATTGAAATTACGTGCTCTGTACGAGTTATTTACAGCCGTTGCACTTCTAGCTAACTTACGCATCACAGACACATGATTGTCAAGTTAATTATACATCACAGTGTAATCTATTTCCACTGTGTGGTTTTTCATTGGCTGCATGGCACTGGTAACCTGGTCATCACCTAGGAGCAGCCAGTCATATGTCTTGAAATTGTTATGTTAACATACGTGTGTTAACAACCCATGTGTTATCAAAAATAATGCATGGTGTTCTCACCAATGGGTGTGTAAGAAAGTTAGGTCATCAATTTTAGTATTAAGTTTTTAATTGATCTATTTATTTATAGCTATACCAATTGATCGCCCACTGAAGAGGTATGCATGGTTCCGCCATAAAGGCAAAGAAGAGCCTGCCATTAAAGGAAGGGGGGAGGTTTCTCTGATACTGTCATCACTGAAGCCTGGTCCACATGTCAGAGCAAAAGCAGATTTTTTAGACAGGTAAATCCTTTTCACGGTGGTTTTGGAAGGAATTTGACATTGTGTTGCGGAGAGGGTGTGTGTGTTGCAGATGGTGCATTGTGTATTGTCAGGGTGACGTGTAGTTCAGTGGTAAAGTGCTTGCCTCAGGTGCAGTTGGTCACACAGTCGATCGCCATTGATGGATTCACCCCCATTCCAATCAGCGCCCCATGACTGGTACATCACAAGTTGTGGTATGTACTGTTCTATGAGAGTGCATATAAAAGGTCCCTTGCTGCTTTACCGGTGGCACCAATAGGTTTTGGTTTCTTTCTTATGGCTGAGTGTTAAAAAAGTTACTTTGTTATATTTAACTACACCAGTAGAGCACATTGATTTATTTTTCATGGTTATTGGATGTCAAACATTTGGTAATTTCAACATACATGTATAGTCTTAGACAGGAAACCTATTAGTAGCAAATGATCTTTTATATGCACCATCCCACAGACAGAATAGCACATACCACAGCCTTTGATCTGCCAGTTGTGGTGCACTAGCTGGAATGAGAAATGGCACAATGAGTGTTGAAATGACCATATGTTAGACACCAAATACCATAGTTTAAAATGTACCGAGGTGTCACTTTAAACTAACCTTCCTTTCCTTTAAACTAATCTCTGATGTTACCTGTGTTTTACAGCTATCTCCGGGCAGAGTGTGTGGTGGACAGCAGAAGCTCGTCCTCAGAACCAGTAACTCGTGTCTGCTATAAATACGAGCGCAAATTCCCCAAGGATGCTGAAATAACAAATATTACATGCGAGGTAACCAGAGCTAGTTCAGCTAGACCAAGCAGAATGTTTTTATATAAAACTATTTTAAGCATTTTACGTTAAACAAATGACTGATTTGGGAACCAGTCAGATAGTTTGCAAGCGATAGCATTGCTCGCTGTCGCTGAACATAGGACAGATTCCCCTCCTCTGTTTTGTTTTTGTCATATATTTAGTTTTGCCTTTGTATAAGCTGAAGAGTGTTTATGAGTGCCACTGAATTACATTACATTTATACCTTTCCCACCAGGGAACATTTTGTTTTCCAAATTTGATTAGAGACATTTCTAGATGATTAAAAGTTGATTAGCAACTACTGTTTAATATTTTACAATTGTGTAGGACTCTCTGAAACTTACATAGTGAATTGTGATGCTTTAAGTTGATTATAGATGTTATTACCCATATGAAACGTGGCACGTAATACTTCAATGCAACACAATGACGTCATCGATTGGTGCACCACAACCTTACAGTAACTTCAACCAAACGAGTTGTGATACAAATTAAGATCGATTATAGGATATTAAACTCACTACCATTTTGTATTACGTTTATGTCCGTTGTGAAAAAAAATTCATTGACACATGCTAAAGCTTGTGACAATTGAACATTATTTCACTCGGGACATAAACATGATAGAAAATGGAGATCGTTTAATATCTTATAAATATATTACTGATACATTTTAATGATCCTTTTTACCATGTATATCATGTGATGGTATGTGATTTTTAATTTGCTAAAAAGGATTAGACTACAAAACCTAACAAAGTAGGTAAGCTTGATTGCATTGCAGGGTGATTGAACTTTGAGCTTTAACAATATTTAAAAGAAACAAACAACACCCCCCCCCACACACACACACACATTTAATGGCATGGATGTTTGCACATAACTTCCAGAAAAGGTTTCTTTAATCAGTTAGTTCGCAAGCAGCCAAATATGTTTATGTGAATAATGCTTCTGGTGATCATTGATATGTGATAAATATTTTGTTAGTGTTGCATAATATTGAAAACATTGTGGTTAACTGTGATTTCTCTTTGCAGGTGAAAAAGGGTCAAATGAATATCTACTTTGACAAGCTTACAGACTTTAGTCTACAATCCATATGGATTCAGCCTCCTTAAGAGCTGTTCATAACACTTTCTCACAAGTTCAACAGTAACCAATGTCAATTAGCTAAAACCCAAATTATGTATCCTGTTTCACAATTATCGAATTTGAATACCGACCACTTACAATCAAAATGCAAGGGAATTTTTTAGGTCTTATTTGCAATTGAAATTTGCTTTTAAGTTTGGGTAGGACGAGTAATTTCACAGTGGTCAACTGTAGCACGTCAGGGATTTTCTTAGGACCGAGTTGTGTTTATAATTCATAGGTAACATTTGGCAGAATGCTAGTGGTGGCTTGTGTAGAAACACGGTTCTCTGTATTAGTCTTCTACATCAGATTAACAGTCCACCAGGGCCCGTGCTTTAACGTAACGTAATGCTATTTGAATGGCGTTGCCATGACGTTAAAGTCTGGACTTTTATTAAAGTCTAGACTTTTAAGGTTTATAAGCACGGGGCCTGCTGTTCAGCATCCGGTGTAATTTTATGTGTATCATAATCAATACCTGTTTTATTGCTGTATATTAATACAAAAGGTTACATTAGTTTGAAACCCAGTGTATGCCAGCACATTTTCTTAACTACAGTTATTTGGCTTCCAATTTTTGTGGAAGGCTTGGTTGGCTGAGTGGTTACGGTTGAGTGCTGTTAAATGCCATTGAATCGGTGCAGTAGGTTCGAAGCCGACCAGTTGATACTGTGTTTTTAAATATCACACACAGCTGATTGTGTCTCCAAACCCGGTTTTAAATATCGGTGGTAGCCTTGCTTAATAAGTAGAATTATCGTGGAGTAGTCAATAGTCGTGCACCACACAACGTATTGATCCTTGATGTCACATTTATTAACAGATAAAGAAATAACACTTCCCGATTCATTGATAGCACTACATGCATTTCAAAATTGACATTTCAATAAGTAATGATTTATTTCTTTTTTCATCAATAAGAAAGGCATTTTTTAAAATTCCATTTAAATGGGAATTGCTGAACAATAACAAGTATGAAGTGTGCAACTGTTAGTTGCGTTGTGTAGAGAATGCTAGAAGTGGGATTTATTTATAAACCTGTTTGCGTTGTGTAGAGAATGCGAGAAGTGAGATTTATTTATAAACCTGTTTGACTAATAAAAAATAGTGTGCTATGAACAGCACTGGACCAATCAGTTAACTAAATAATATTTATTTTATTACATTTCTGTTACACATGTTTACTTTACTGTTTGTTGTTAGGTGTGCGACTGTTATTTACTCCAGGATAAATCTATTAAATATCACCTCAGTGTCATTTGTCAAAGATATTTTGTCACCACAGACTAGGATTGGGGACAAAGTACTTGTTAGTCAGAATCCTGATGCTCATCATTATGGTACTAACATGAATTAAAGTGAAAACATTTCTTCTCCAATGGTTCTTGTTTGTGTTCCGAGTTACATCATTCTCCTGAATGTTTCCTTCGAGTAATAAGAGCCAATATATTGTTAATAAAGACATTGTGTTTGCTGCCATTGTAAGACATTTTAATGACTACAGTTAGACTTTAGAATATCAGTATGTTTACATCCAATGTGTTTCTGATCATCTTAACATTTATAAGAGCTCTAAGTGCATTTTGCATCACAATATATATTTATTCATATGTATGAAACTATTGGGAGGCGAAATCCAGGTTTTGTGCTACTAGGACATTGGGACCACAATAAACTTCTTGTATATAGATACTGATATTTTAAGCAAAAAAATTGTATTTAAAGTACTAATTAAAATTATACCCAGGTGATTTTCCAGTCTTATATATTAGTTATAAAAATCCCTGAAATAAAAACCATAAAAATGTGTCAGTATTATCATGACCTGTTATGGTATTCAAACAACCGGTGCAAAAAATGACAATAAATTACCTGTTATAGTCATTTATTATCATTTTTTGTACCGGTTATTTGAACATCAATATATGCACACTGAAAAGTTAGCAATCACTTGGCTTCCTGGTTTTAATGGTTCATCTCATTGTAGTGCAATACATTTGTATGTCATTTATCATGCTCAATGTAAACTTCGTCATGCTTTTTAAGACATGTCAATGTTGTTTATCATTCAAATGTCGGTTGCATATTTGTATTATGTAATCATCTATTTTTTTATAAATCAATTTTGTGTTCCTTTTTATATAAATAAATCTTTTTGTAATGAATTGAATGATATCTGTGGTCCTTAACCATATGTCCGACGCCATATAACTGTAAACAAAATGTGTTGAGTGCGTCGTTAAATAAAACAGACAGGATAGCACAAACCATGGCCTTTGTTGAACCAGTTATGGATCACTGGTCGGTGCAAGTGATTTACACCTACCCATTGAGCCTTGCGGAGCACTCACTGTGGGTTTGGAGTCAGTATCTGGATTAAAAATCCCATGCCTCGACTGGGATCCGAACCCAGTACCTACCAGCCTGTAGACCGATGGCCTAACCACGACGCCACCGAGACCGGTTTCTTCTTTAAAGTATTGTCTGCTGTTTAATTTTGGTCACAGAAGTCAATTACTGACTTCTAATATAGTGACGTCAGTGGACCCATTTGGCTATATCTCGTTCCAGCCAGTGTTCCACAACTGGTGTAACAAAGGCCGTGAGATGTACTATCTTGTCTGGGATGGTGCATATGAAAGATCCCTTGCTGCTTATCGAAAAGAGTAGCCCATAAAGTGGCTACAGCAGGTTTCCTCTCTCAATATCTATGTGGTCCTTAACCATATGTCTGACGCCATATAACCGTAAATAAAATGTGTTGAGTGCGTCGTTAAATAAAACATTTCCTTCCTTCTAATTATAGTGGTTAATCTGTCTCCTGTTAACTATGAGAAGAACAAGAATGTTGCCTCGTCAAGTAGTAAAGTTGACGACAATGTCAGTATATTTGACCACGCTGTAGCAACTTCAAACTATTATTTTTTTTTTTTTTTTAGTCCCCTACTGCTCCAACCGGACGGAACTATAGATTTCATCTCCGTCCTGTCCGCCCGTCTGTCTGTCCCACATATAGTTTTCCGGATTTTTTTTTTCACAATGCCTTTACATATTGAGCTTTATCATGCACTGTTACATGTTGAGACTTTCATGGCGATTTACCCTCTTCTTTTTTTTGCAATGCCTCATTCATTTCAACTTATTTTCGTGCGTATATCCAATTAAGGTTCAAGCACGCTGTGCTGGACACACCTCAGCTATCTAGCTATCTGGGCTGTCTGTCCAGGACAGAGTGTTAGAGGTTAAGTGAGAGAGAAGAGGGTGTAATGGTCTCACACCAGCCCATTGAGTCGTTAAAACTCCCTCTGGGTAGGAGCCGGTACTGGGCTGCGAACCCAGTACCTACCAGCCTTATGTCCGATGGCTTAACCACGACACCACCTCAAGATATCGAGCTGCACTTTCGTGCAGATCAAGTGTGACTTTCAACACAATTTGGGGCAGGACATAGCCCAGTGGTAAAGCGTTCGCTTGATGTGCCAGTCTGGGATCGATCCCCGTCGGTGGGCCCATCGAAAATAGTAGCCCATGAAGTGGCGACAGCGGGTTTTCTCTCCTAATATCAGTTTGATCCTTAACCATATGTCCGACACCATATAGCTGTAAATAAAATGTGTTGAGTGCGTCGTTAAATAAAATATTTCCTTGCTTCATCACAGTTTAATTTTTTTGGACAGTTATGGCCCTTGAACTTAGGAGATACGAACATTTGTTTTTGCAGTGCCTCAAGATATTGAGCAAACATTTTGTGTATAGCTTTATCATGTACTGTTACAGATCAAGTTTGACTTCATGGTGATTTACCCATTTTTCACAGTTATGTGTTTTCCGTACTTTTGTTTTGCAATGCCTCAAGATAATCACGTTCACTTACAGATCAATTGTCTTTCAAGGCGATTTACCCATTTCTAACAGAGGTATGGCGCTTGAAGTTAGGAGATACGAACATTTGTTTTTCGTACATTTTTTTGGCAATGCCTCGAGATATTGAGCTGAAATTGTGTGTAAAACCTTATCACGTTCTGTTACTGATCAATTTTGACTTTCTTGGCGATTTTGCCCATTTTTGACAAAGTTATGGTCGTTGAACTCAGGAATATGAAAATGTGTTTTTTCGGAGGTTATTTGGGTGGTGGGGGTGGTGGTTTGCAGTTCCTGGAGATAGAGATGAAAGTTTGTATATAACTTTATCATGTACTGTTACAGATCAAGTTTATATTTCATGGCGATTTACCCATTTTTCACAGAGTTATAGCCTTGAATTTAGGAGATACGAACATTTGTTGGGCCCGGTGGGTAACATGCACTGCTTTAGCACTACTTCCACAATTCCTGTTTAAACAATGACAATCTGGATCAGCCTCTTGGTCATGAGAGTAGTTCCTTTGATTCAGAGCAGTTTGAAACCCCGTTCTGTTTCGTGCCACATGATAGTGCATGGGTTATTCTTCAAACTGCTTCAGATGAAAATGAGGCGGGACGTAGATCGGTGGTAAAGCTTGTTTTGTTTACATCAAAATATGTGTAAACATATTTATGTTAGTCTCGCATGCCGATTATTCAAGGTTAAATGTTAAAATGAAGACATTGTTCTATATACATGATTATAAGCGTAAGTGGCAGGCAAAACAAAAACCTAACATTTTTAAAATAATCCCCCCCCCCCCCAAACAATGTTACCTCCCCCCAAAGAAAAGCCCAGTAACAACAACAAATCTGCCCCCAAATAAACAATAGCCTACAAAGCGAGCCAACACACCAGTACACACGTACAACCAAAAACATAACCCAGACTAACACGCACATTTGAATTTTTTTTATCTATATACAAAGATACCAGTGGCGTATATTAGTGGCGCAAGAAGGTGCCAAAAAGTGGGGGGAGGGGGCCACACTTTTATATGTACACACTTTTACACTATTATAAAGCAAAATTTCTTAAAAGAGGGGAGCACATGCCCCCCCCCCCCTGCTTCCTACGCCAGTGAATATATATATATATATATATATATATATATATATATATATATATACACACACACACACTATGGAATGCTTAATGATAGTTGATCGTAACTATTAAATTACATATGAAATTGTGTCCGTTACACTATGTCCATCTGACAATGACACTGGACTCGCTGTTCCGATTTGTTTGCGAGTCCGACAGTAGAAACCTTATCGTTAGGCGAGGAAGTGAATTTCTGAATCGTTAGTTTCATTATTAACTACTGCATAGGTCGTATTTAATAATGCAGCTAGTGGTACTGAAAATCGCAGCTAGTCATTTAGTCAAATTAATATACACTTCCATTCGTACACAGTGACATATACACAAACACATGCATATTACTTGCAAATATCAAAACTTTATTAAAGTGCCGTTTTAACGAGTCAATCATCAATGAGATATTTTTCTTGGTCCCCTCCCCCCAAGACGTGTTCGTAAGTATTTCTGTTGAGCACAAACAATAATAGTAATAACTGTAATAACTACTCGTCAATTCAGTAGTAACAAAGGGCCTTTGTTGCAAGCGACTGGAGCGTAGATGCGCCGGAAATAATTTAGTGGCTAATTGGGGTCGCTTAGTGCTCTGCAAATCAAGGGCAGATAAGTATGTTTCTAATAGAGGCTATATGCGAGGTCGGTCTGGGATCGATCCCCGTCGGTGAGCCCATTGGGCTATTTCTTGTTATTCCAGTGAACCACGACTGTATATCAAATGTCATGGTATGTGCTGTCCTGTCTGGAACGGTGCATATGAAAGATCCCTTACTATTAATGGAACAATGTGGCGGGTTTCCTCTCTAACACTATGTCAAAATTATCAAATGTTATAGACTGAATAGTGGATGATTAATAAATCAATGTTCTCTAGTGTTGTCGTTAAACAAAACAAACTAACTTTCAGTAAAAATGTGGTGCCAAGGGTTTGTGATTCTTTAGCTAAAGCATTATTAGTTTCCTAAAGGGTAAGATTGGTCAAATTACTAAGAAATATGTGAGACAGTAAAATTGTGGACTATTGTTTATTCGAAGGGTTCATGCAAACATTTCGCTTCATTTGGGTCAGAGCCGTATTGGTGAACATGCCAACTAGTCCCAGGACTAGGACGCCAAATTTTAGGGGGCGGCAAAAACAACACCAACGAAATTCCACTTTTCCACTAATTAGTAGTATCTGCTGTCTATGCCAGATCCATCCGCCCCACCCACCCCCATCACGGGCGTCCGCAGCAGTGTGTAAGTGGGATAGCATAAATATTAGTGGCCCAGGGGCGCCAAATACTCAAATACGTCAATGATTTGGGTAGTCGCATGCATTCTTCAAACGGCCTTTGAAAGGTATAATAAAATCAATTGCTTTGGGTCAAGTATCAAAATCAAATGCTTCTATTGACACTGGTATGCTTAATACCTGTCTTTGTGATAGCAGAGTTTTTTAGTCTTTCAGTTCGTAAACATTACAATCTGAAGCCATTGACGAATGATAAATGCACGGGTATTACTAATTCAAATGTACCTATTATTCGATGATGATATTGATAAGCTTTGGAAGAAGGTTCGAAATTCGTTGGTGACAAAATTCCTGTGATCAGTTGTAATCGTTTGGATTCTAAAGGTTTAAACGACAAAAGCCCAGACCTTCAGAGAGGTCAGGACAGCCGATTTCACTTTTACAGGAAATGATTTATTTAACGACGCACTCAACACATTTTATTTACGGTTATATGGAGTCGGACCCTTTTACAGATGCAGGTGACGATGGCCGGTCAGTCAGAATCGATGGCAGAGTCAGAATAACTACTCAAGGGGTCAGAGAGACACTTGATAGAGAAGCGGCCATTAGTAGAGTGTAGAGGGTTCTCAAATAGATTTTGTGACTGAATCTGTACAGTTTATGAAACCTAATCCCATTCCTTTTCCTCAAGATAAACGTAAATTAAATGCTAAAGGTGATATCACACAAGTATCCTTTTCTGATGTCTTTTTATCAAACCATTCCTATCATACAAGGGCATACGATATTAGATTTAAAATAATAAATTTTGAAACAGCAAAATCAGTTTGTAGAATATAAATTGTAGAGCTGGTACAAAAGGGCGATTTGTTTGTCATCTGTTGGTTTGCAATATGCTTACTTTAGCAGTTCAGTTCATCCTTTATTTAAAAAACAAAAACAAAAAAAAACCCTTCCTTTTTGTGGAAAGGGACATTTTATTAAGCTATCCTTTGTTTAGCTTCAGCACAGGAGATGTTCACTCAAATGTTAAGAAGTTTGTTTTGTTTAACGACACCACTGAAGCACATTGATTAATTAATCATCGGCTATTTGATGTCAAACATTTGGTAATTCTGATTCATAGTCAACAGAGGAAACCCGCTACATTTTTCTATTGGCAGCAAGGGATCTTTTATACGCACTTTCCCACAGACGGGAAAGCACATACCACGGTCTTTATCTAGTTGTGGTGCACTGGTTTGAACGAGAAAAAACACAAATCAGCTGAATGGATCCACCGAGGTGGTTCGATCCTGCGACGCAAGCACCTCAAGCGAGCACTCAACCGACTGAGCTAAACCCCGCCTCAAACGTTAAAGTCGGTGTTCCCCTCGCTTTGTACTAGTACAACACACAGGAGTACGGGCTCCCATGTTAAAGTCGGTGTTCCCATCGCTTTGTTCTAGTACAACACACAGGCGTACGGGCTCCCATGTTAAAGTCGGTGTTCCCATCGCTTTGTACTAGTACAACACACAGGCGTACGGGCTCCCATGTTAAAGTCGGTGTTCCCATCGCTTTGTTCTAGTACAACACACAGGAGTACGGGCTCCCATGTTAAAGTCGGTGTTCCCCTCGCTTTGTACTAGTACAACACACAGGCGTACGGGCTCCCATGTTAAAGTCGGTGTTCCCCTCGCTTTGTACTAGTACAACACACAGGCGTACGGGCTCCCATGTTAAAGTCGGTGTTCCCTCCAATGTTAAGTCGGTGTTCCCCTCGCTTTGTACTAGTACAACACACAGGCGTACGGGCTCCCATGTTAAAGTCGGTGTTCCCCTCGCTTTGTACTAGTACAACACACAGGCGTACGGGCTCCCATGTTAAAGTCGGTGTTCCCCTCGCTTTGTACTAGTACAACACACAGGCGTACGGGCTCCCATGTTAAAGTCGGTGTTCCCCTCGCTTTGTACTAGTACAACACACAGGCGTACGGGCTCCCATGTTAAAGTCGGTGTTCCCCTCGCTTTGTACTAGTACAACACACAGGCGTACGGGCTCCCATGTTAAAGTCGGTGTTCCCCTCGCTTTGTACTAGTACAACACACAGGCGTACGGGCTCCCATGTTAAAGTCGGTGTTCCCCTCGCTTTGTACTAGTACAACACACAGGCGTACGGGCTCCCATGTTAAAGTCGGTGTTCCCCTCGCTTTGTACTAGTACAACACACAGGCGTACGGGCTCCCATGTTAAAGTCGGTGTTCCCCTCGCTTTGTACTAGTACAACACACAGGCGTACGGGCTCCCATGTTAAAGTCGGTGTTCCCCTCGCTTTGTACTAGTACAACACACAGGCGTACGGGCTCCCATGTTAAAGTCGGTGTTCCCCTCGCTTTGTACTAGTACAACACACAGGCGTACGGGCTCCCATGTTAAAGTCGGTGTTCCCCTCGCTTTGTACTAGTACAACACACAGGCGTACGGGCTCCCATGTTAAAGTCGGTGTTCCCCTCGCTTTGTACTAGTACAACACACAGGCGTACGGGCTCCCATGTTAAAGTCGGTGTTCCCCTCGCTTTGTACTAGTACAACACACAGGCGTACGGGCTCCCATGTTAAAGTCGGTGTTCCCCTCGCTTTGTACTAGTACAACACACAGGCGTACGGGCTCCCATGTTAAAGTCGGTGTTCCCCTCGCTTTGTACTAGTACAACACACAGGCGTACGGGCTCCCATGTTAAAGTCGGTGTTCCCCTCGCTTTGTACTAGTACAACACACAGGCGTACGGGCTCCCATGTTAAAGTCGGTGTTCCCCTCGCTTTGTACTAGTACAACACACAGGCGTACGGGCTCCCATGTTAAAGTCGGTGTTCCCCTCGCTTTGTACTAGTACAACACACAGGCGTACGGGCTCCCATGTTAAAGTCGGTGTTCCCCTCGCTTTGTACTAGTACAACACACAGGCGTACGGGCTCCCATGTTAAAGTCGGTGTTCCCCTCGCTTTGTACTAGTACAACACACAGGCGTACGGGCTCCCATGTTAAAGTCGGTGTTCCCCTCGCTTTGTACTAGTACAACACACAGGCGTACGGGCTCCCATGTTAAAGTCGGTGTTCCCCTCGCTTTGTACTAGTACAACACACAGGCGTACGGGCTCCCATGTTAAAGTCGGTGTTCCCCTCGCTTTGTACTAGTACAACACACAGGCGTACGGGCTAAGTGGTTAATGTATCTTGCGCCTGTTATAGCAGGTTCAGCAATTAATATTGGTAAAACAATATTGGCCGCTGACCGCTTTGAACATATGGATATTATTTACAGGTAAAATAAAGAAGGAAATACATTGGGCAGGATATATGGTGGCCGTTATGACCAGGTGGCTGTTATATGCAGTGGAATCTCTCTAAACCGGAGTTATTTGTAAACCGGCACATTTTTAAAGTCTGGTCCAGCTACAATTAATTTATTATGAATGAAACTCTGTGATCAATGCATCTTGCACCTGTTATAGCAGGTTCAGAAATTCATATTGGTAAAACAATATTGGCCGCTGGCTGCATTGAACATGTGGCTGTTATATACATGTAAAATAAAGAAGGAAATACACTGGGCAGGATTTATCGTGGTCGTTATGACCAGGTGGCTGTTATATACAGTGTTCGTTACACACACACACACACACACACACACACACACACAGTGTGACACACATCAAGACTAACAATCTTTCTCCGGATATACACGTTTTATTGTCTATGGCGCACATTAAAAGCAACACTTTGTTTTCATTGTCAAACAGGAAGAATATCTGGGAATCTGAAGGAACAAACGAGCATTTAGGAAGATACAAATGTGGAACAGAGGAAGCACGTTTAACGTCAACTCGACGCTTCCTCTTTTTGGAATAAGGCAAACAACAGAACATGTCAGGATATATTTTATTTAACGACGCACTGAACACATTTTATTTATGGTTATATTGCGTCAGACATTTGGTTAAGGACCACACAGATATTGAGAGAGGAAACCCACTGTCGTCACTTCATGGGCTACTCTTTTCGATTAGCAGCAAGGGATCTTTTATATGCACCATCCCACATGCAGGTTAGTACATACCACGGCCTTTGATATACCAATCGTGGAGCACTGGCTGGAACGAGAAATAGCCCAATGGGCCCACCGACGAGGATCGATCCCAGACTGACAGCGCATCGAGCGGGCGCTTTACCACTGGGCTACGTCCCGCCTAACCAACAAAAGTGTCTTGTCGGTATTCTTTAATAAAGCCATACTATTTTAAAACACCGTTTAAAGTCCTCGTTTAATATCTAAAGTGTCTTGTTGGTATTCTTTAATAAAGCCATACTATTTTAAAACACCGTTTAAAGTCCTCGTTTAATATCTAAAGTGTCTTGTTGGTATTCTTTAATAAAGCCATACTATTTTAAAACACCGTTTAAAGTCCTCGTTTAATATCTAAAGTGTCTTGTTGGTATTCTTTAATAAAGCCATACTATTTTAAAACACCGTTTAAAGTCCTCGTTTAATATCTAAAGTGTCTTGTTGGTATTCTTTAATAAAGCCATACTATTTTAAAACACCGTTTAAAGTCCTCGTTTAATATCTAAAGTGTCTTGTTGGTATTCTTTAATAAAGCCATACTATTTTAAAACACCGTTTAAAGTCCTCGTTTAATATCTAAAGTGTCTTGTTGGTATTCTTTAATAAAGCCATACTATTTTAAAACACCGTTTAAAGTCCTCGTTTAATATCTAAAGTGTCTTGTTGGTATTCTTTAATAAAGCGATACTATTTTAAAACACCGTTTAAAGTCCTCGTTTAATATCTAAAGTGTCTTGTTGGTATTCTTTAATAAAACCATACTATTTTAAAACACCGTTTAAAGTCCTCGTTTAATATCTAAAGTGACTTGTTGGTATTCTTTAATAAAGCGATACTATTTTAAAACACCGTTTAAAGTCCTCGTTTAATATCTAAAGTGTCTTGTTGGTATTCTTTAATAAAGCCATACTATTTTAAAACACCGTTTAAAGTCCTCGTTTAATATCTAAAGTGTCTTGTTGGTATTCTTTAATAAAGCCATACTATTTTAAAACACCGTTTAAAATCCTCGTTTAATATCTAAAGTGTCTTGTTGGTATTCTTTAATAAAGCCATACTATTTTAAAACACCGTTTAAAGTCCTCGTTTAATATCTAAAGTGTCTTGTTGGTATTCTTTAATAAAGCGATACTATTTTAAAACACCGTTTAAAGTCCTCGTTTAATATCTAAAGTGTCTTGTTGGTATTCTTTAATAAAGCTATACTATTTTAAAACACCCATTAAAATCATCGTTTAATATCTAAAGTGTCATGTTGGTATTCTTTAATAAAGCGATACTATTTTAAAACACTGTTTAAAGTCCTCCTTTAATATCGAAGTGTCTTGTTGGTATTCTTTAATAAAGCCATACTATTTTAAAACAAGCATTAAAATCCTCGTTTAATATCTAAAGTGTCTTGTTGGTATTCTTTAATAAAGCCATACTATTTTAAAACACCGTTTAAAATCCTCGTTTAATATCTAAAGTGTCTTGTTGGTATTCTTTAATAAAGCGATACGATTTTAAAACACCGTTTAAAGTCCTCGTTTAATATCTAAAATGTCTTGTTGGTATTCTTTAATAAAGCGATACTATTTTAAAACACTGTTTAAAGTCCTCGTTTAATATCTAAAGTGTCTTGTTGGTATTCTTTAATAAAGCCATACTATTTTACAACACCGTTTAAAGTCCTCGTTTAATATCTAAAGTGTCTTGTTGGTATTCTTTAATAAAGCCATACTATTTTAAAACACCGTTTAAAGTCCTCGTTTAATATCTAAAGTGTCTTGTTGGTATTCTTTAATAAAGCCATACTATTTTAAAACACCGTTTAAAGTCCT
Organism: Gigantopelta aegis; assembly: GCF_016097555.1. Taxonomy (NCBI): domain Eukaryota; kingdom Metazoa; phylum Mollusca; class Gastropoda; order Neomphalida; family Peltospiridae; genus Gigantopelta; species Gigantopelta aegis. Next base: position 5,813,556 of record NC_054708.1, on the reverse strand, counting down.
CGTTTAATATCTAAAGTGTCTTGTTGGTATTCTTTAATAAAGCGATACTATTTTAAAACACCGTTTAAAGTCCTCGTTTAATATCTAAAGTGTCTTGTTGGTATTCTTTAATAAAGCCATACTATTTTAAAACACCGTTTAAAGTCCTCGTTTAATATCTAAAGTGTCTTGTTGGTATTCTTTAATAAAGCCATACTATTTTACAACACCGTTTAAAGTCCTCGTTTAATATCTAAAGTGTCTTGTTGGTATTCTTTAATAAAGCGATACTATTTTAAAACACCGTTTAAAGTCCTCGTTTAATATCTAAAGTGTCTTGTTGGTATTCTTTAATAAAGCCATACTATTTTAAAACACCGTTTAAAGTCCTCGTTTAATATCTAAAGTGTCTTGTTGGTATTCTTTAATAAAGCTATACTATTTTAAAACACCCATTAAAATCCTCGTTTAATATCTAAAGTGTCTTGTTGGTATTCTTTAATAAAGCGATACTATTTTAAAACACTGTTTAAAGTCCTCCTTTAATATCGAAGTGTCTTGTTGGTATTCTTTAATAAAGCCATACTATTTTAAAACATCCATTAAATCCTCGTTTAATATCTAAAGTGTCTTGTTGGTATTCTTTAATAAAGCCATACTATTTTAAAACACCGTTTAAAATCCTCGTTTAATATCTAAAGTGTCTTGTTGGTATTCTTTAATAAAGCGATACTATTTTAAAACACCGTTTAAAGTCCTCGTTTAATATCTAAAGTGTCTTGTTGGTATTCTTTAATAAAGCGATACTATTTTAAAACACCGTTTAAAGTCCTCGTTTAATATCTAAAGTGTCTTGTTGGTATTCTTTAATAAAGCCATACTATTTTAAAACACTGTTTAAAGTCCTCGTTTAATATCTAAAGTGTCTTGTTGGTATTCTTTAATAAAGCCATACTATTTTAAAACACCCATTAAAATCCTCGTTTAATATCTAAAGTGTCTTGTTGGTATTCTTTAATAAAGCGATACTATTTTAAAACACTGTTTAAAGTCCTCCTTTAATATCGAAGTGTCTTGTTGGTATTCTTTAATAAAGCCATACTATTTTAAAACATCCATTAAAATCCTCGTTTAATATCTAAAGTGTCTTGTTGGTATTCTTTAATAAAGCCATACTATTTTAAAACACCGTTTAAAATCCTCGTTTAATATCTAAAGTGTCTTGTTGGTATTCTTTAATAAAGCCATACTATTTTAAAACACCGTTTAAAGTCCTCGTTTAATATCTAAAGTGTCTTGTTGGTATTCTTTAATAAAGCGATACTATTTTAAAACACCGTTTAAAGTCCTCGTTTAATATCTAAAGTGTCTTGTTGGTATTCTTTAATAAAGCCATACTATTTTAAAACACTGTTTAAAGTCCTCGTTTAATATCTAAAGTGTCTTGTTGGTATTCTTTAATAAAGCCATACTATTTTAAAACACCCATTAAAATCCTCGTTTAATATCTAAAGTGTCTTGTTGGTATTCTTTAATAAAGCCATACTATTTTAAAACACCGTTTAAAGTCCTCGTTTAATATCTAAAGTGTCTTGTTGGTATTCTTTAATAAAGCCATACTATTTTACAACACCGTTTAAAGTCCTCGTTTAATATCTAAAGTGTCTTGTTGGTATTCTTTAATAAAGCGATACTATTTTAAAACACCGTTTAAAGTCCTCGTTTAATATCTAAAGTGTCTTGTTGGTATTCTTTAATAAAGCCATACTATTTTAAAACACCGTTTAAAGTCCTCGTTTAATATCTAAAGTGTCTTGTTGGTATTCTTTAATAAAGCTATACTATTTTAAAACACCCATTAAAATCCTCGTTTAATATCTAAAGTGTCTTGTTGGTATTCTTTAATAAAGCGATACTATTTTAAAACACTGTTTAAAGTCCTCCTTTAATATCGAAGTGTCTTGTTGGTATTCTTTAATAAAGCCATACTATTTTAAAACATCCATTAAAATCCTCGTTTAATATCTAAAGTGTCTTGTTGGTATTCTTTAATAAAGCCATACTATTTTAAAACACCGTTTAAAATCCTCGTTTAATATCTAAAGTGTCTTGTTGGTATTCTTTAATAAAGCGATACTATTTTAAAACACCGTTTAAAGTCCTCGTTTAATATCTAAAGTGTCTTGTTGGTATTCTTTAATAAAGCGATACTATTTTAAAACACCGTTTAAGGTCCTCGTTTAATATCTAAAGTGTCTTGTTGGTATTCTTTAATAAAGCCATACTATTTTAAAACACTGTTTAAAGTCCTCGTTTAATATCTAAAGTGTCTTGTTGGTATTCTTTAATAAAGCCATACTATTTTAAAACACCCATTAAAATCCTCGTTTAATATCTAAAGTGTCTTGGTGGTATTCTTTAATAAAGCGATACTATTTTAAAACACTGTTTAAAGTCCTCGTTTAATATCGAAATGTAGCTTAAATAAACATTCGTTTATCTCACAGTAATTAATATATAAAATATTAATCCGTAAACACTTAAGAAACATGATAAATATATAAAAACATAAATTCACTAATCATAAGTGTTTAACACAAGTGCCATTAATTTAGATATTTACAAAATATGATTGCACTGTCGGATAATAAATTAAAAATCTACAAAATGTTGCTGCTCTATCTAGACAGTGATTTTAAATGTTTGAAAGGCGATCATAATTTAAACAGTTCAGCATCATTTTTAAATGTTTAATTATCGCTCTGCAATAACATTAATTCAATTAGAAACATTTACGACAAACTATTTAATATGTAAACATTTAACGCAATAATTAATATGTAAACATTTAACACAATTATTAATATAAACATTCATCGGACAATAATTAATATGTAAACATTTAACAGGCAATAATTAATCTAAACATTTAACAGGCAATAATTAATATGTAAACATTTAACAGACAATAATTAATCTGTAAACATTTAACACAATAATTAATTTATAAAGACTAACACAAAGTAAATAATCTAGGTACTCTTTCTTGGAAGTTTTGGATAATAAAAGAAGCTAATTGTGCTGTAATTGGAATCTTACTCAGTTATTTTAAATCCTACTTAAAAACGTTATGTCTTTGGATCAGCCTTAAAAAACCCACCCAAAACAACAACAACAACAATATAATAAGCTGTTGGCGTACTAAATGTCCATCCAGATACCGACTCCAAACCCCGAGTGAGTGCTCCGCAAGGCTCAATGGGTAGGTGTAAACCACTTGCACCGACCAGTGATCTATAACTGGTTCAACAAAGGCCATGGTTTGTGCTATCCTGCCTGTGGGAAGCGCAAATAAAAGATCCCTTGCTGCTAATCAGAAGAGTAGCCCATGTAGTGGCGACAGCGGGTTTCCTCTCAAAATCTGTGTGGTCCTTAACCATATGTCTGACGCCATATAACCGTAAATAAAATGTGTTGAGTGCGTCGTTAAATAAAACACTTCTTTCTTTCTTTTTACTAAATGTCCAATAATATATACTCTTAGCAAGACGAATGTATGTCATTTTCACATTTCAAGCTTTATGACATGTTTATTAAGCAAAATACTTGATAATTATGAAAAAACCCAACATGAACTTTTAATAGAAATTAAATTATTTTATTTTATTTTATACGATATTAAGTAATGAAACCATATGTTACAAGTTTGCAAGACACAACCATAGGTTGTTGAATGCAAGATAAACATTTCAAATTATATATTTCAGTATTAATTGTCGTCAGACACCTCAATAAGCACAGTCTTTTCAAAAACAAAACATATTTAATATCAATAGTGTATGGTTGGAATGTCGAATAGCAGGCAAATCACCCAAGAGATGCCAATACTTTTCTATAAAACCAACGTGTAGCGAATTAAAAACAAAAAACCCATCAATTTCCAGAACTGCAGGTGACATTTTGAGCTGCACCCCTTAACAAGAAAACGATCTGCCTCTGAAATTAACATTGTTTGTAGTTGTGGGTCCGTCTCTCCGTCATATTCAGTCCTTTTCTTTCAGTTTTGAACATTTATCATTTAAGAATCAAACATGCTAATTTGTGACGTTTGTGCAAGTATGAACCACAGAACCGCTTTGCACACACTGCATGGAGGTGTGTGTGTGTGTGTGTGTGTGTGTGTGTGTGTGTGTGTGCATTTGCACGAAACCGTTCATACATAAGTCTCTGCAGTGGTTCTGTGGTTCATACTGGCAAAAACGTCAAAAATTATGATGTTTAATTTTTATAATCCCAGATGTTTAACTATTTCATTAACATAAAATATTGTGAAATAAGAATCGAACTCTTTCTTCATGAGAGGGCAGGATTTAGCTCAGTCGGTTGAGTGCTTGCCTGAGGTGCTTGCGTCGCAGGATCGAATCACCTCAGTGGATCCATTCAACTGATTGTTTTTTTTCTCGTTCCAACCAGTACACCACAACTGGTCAGAGGCCGTGGTATGTGCTTTCCTGTCTGTGGGAAAGTGCATATGAAATATCTCTTGCTGCCTTAGGAAAAATGTAATGGGTTTCCTCTGATGATTACGAGTCAAAATTACCATATGTTTGACATCCTATGATTAATAAATCAATGTGCTCTAGTGGTGTTGTTAAACAAAATAAATTTTCTTCGTGATATTAATGCACGGAATAAGGGGAATTCCTTTTCTGTTGTTCGGCTTTTCCTGTCAGTAGTCGAATGAGGAAATGTTCACATTCTTTCAGACATTAATACCAAAAAAAAAAAAAAATACAAAACAAAAAAAAAATGTTTTTTTTAATGATTCGACATTATTAGCAAATAATGTAAACAGTTATTTATCTAATTTGTAATAAGAGATTTCCGGAAGTGGTACAAAATTGAGATTCACGCAGTTACGATCGTCGGTTTTTTGTTAACTCGCAAATCATTTGGACCAATCTAAGCATTTATAACAAAATAGTTTTTACAGATTGAAATTATAATTATATTAAGCATTGAGATTCAACCAAAAAAACAGAAGAGAAAGCTGAAATACTTGGCCGTTTATCTTTAAAAAAAATATCTTATATATTTTCCCCCAAGGCCAAGAAGTTATGGGAAGCAGTAGTGTAAACTGTACTCCACACGGACAGTGTAACAGTATCAAAGGGGCTCCTAAAATGGAGTCGTGCTTTTGAACAATGCTGTTACTAGATAGTCCAATAGATTAGAATAGTAGTTCTATATAAGAAATATAACATCCGTTCATGTTGAGCGATATGAAACCTACGCCATTGTTTCAGACACGAAGGCGGATGTATTCCTCGTCCGTCGTTGCTCGTTAAGTAGTTTAAGCAAATAGATGTTATTTCATTAGTACACAAAGCACTTAGAACTATTGGCGAAGTCATGGGAGGCGGTGGTGGGGGAGCAGGAGATAAGCCACATGATGATGATGATAACTTGTTTAACGTGCCCATATACCACTAGGGTTTCGAACACGCCCATCCCGAGTCCGACCTCCGATAAGATCGGTGACCTGACTCGGGATGGAGGGGGGGGGGGGGGGGGGGGGGTAGAGTTGAAAATAGGAAGAATTTTGAAAATAGCAATTAGTAAAATAGTTAATAGATTAAATTAAAAAAAAAAAAAAAAAAAAAAAAAAAAAAAAGTTACAAGCCAAAAATAAAAAGAATTGACTGCTCGGCCGAATATTTATATAATTTGGAGCATTTTAGAAGGACAGTCCAAAATTAAATAAGAGAAAGAAGAGAGGATCGGACTATTTAATAATAATAAAAAAGAGAGTAATTTCGACATAAACTTTTGGGTATAATATCCGCCCGGTCCCCTCCGTTATTATTTTTAGTTAGGGTTAGGGGTTAGGGGTTAGGGTTGGGGTTAGGGTTAGGGTTAGGGGAGGGGGGGGGGACCGGGCGGATATGTTTCCAACTTTTGAACGCAGATCTAAAAGTTTAAAGTTCGATCTATATGTCCACGTGAGTGGCCTCGTTAAGGCCGTTTGGGTGCACAGCATATAGGAACGAGATGAGTTGCATCCCGTCAAGAAAACCCCTAGATTAACAGTCGATAGACGATGAAGGTGTAGTGCTATGCTGAAATACAGATCTTGAGAAGCCGGATCCGTCTGAACGATAGAGAGTATCAGACTAGGGTATAGTCCAGTCGTCATGGGTTGATATAGTGGTGCGGACGGGCCCGACTCCGGAGGATACGAGATGGTGTCACTATAAAGCAAAGTAAAGTCAAGAAAAGTAAAGTAAAGTAAAGTTTGTTTTATTTAACGACGCCGCTAGAGCACATTGATTTTTTATCTTATCATCGGCTATTGGACGTCAAACATATGGTCATTCTGACACTGTTTTTAGAGGAAACCCGCTGTCGCCACATAGGCTACTCTTTTTACGACAGGCAGCAAGGGATCTTTTATTTGCGCTTCCCACAGGCAGGATAGCACAAACCATGGCCTTTGTTGAACCAGTTATGGATCACTGGTCGGTGCAAGTGGTTTACACCTACCCATTGAGCCTTGCGGAGCACTCACTCAGGGTTTGGAGTCGGTATCTGGATTAAAAATCCCATGCCTCGACTGGGATCCGAACCCAGTACCTACCAGCCTGTAGACCGATGGCCTGCCACGACGCCACCGAGGCCGGTATAGTCAAGAAAAGAGTAGTAGGGGTCGACCCCGCTTCCTATTTCTTCTTAGAGTGGGGCGGTCAATCTTCCAGTGCTGCTAGGACAGGCTCGGACATGTAGAGACTAAACTCGAACAACTGTGGCGTTCTGCAGAATAGCCGCCATACGAGTCACGAAAAAACAAGTCAACATAGTCAGACGGAGAAATGACGTGGATGCGAGGAATCTCGCTAAAAAAGAATCCAACCTGGTGGTGCAGACTGTCGAAACGAGAAGCGTTCCAGCGTTCAATCAGTTCCAATGGCTGCATACATCCCAGTAGAAAACTTCATTTCGCTGACAAAAGCAACAAAATGAAGGATCCCCAAGTCGAGCACACGAAAGCACGTGCAGTGTGCACCAGCGAAACAAACACGTCTTACCGCGTGGAGCTCCAGAATGGGAATGGATAAGCTACAATAAATTTTTTAAAACTCCACCTTATATACGCGCTTGATTGCTGTTCGAACAGAACTCACTGGGGTTGGATTTATTTAGGTTCCCCCTAACTAATATACAATCAATGGCCACACCGGGATGGACATATGATGTCAATCTTTTTATAAATAAATTACGCCGTATGATATTCAATTATTTTAATGGTTTGTTAATTTATTTTTGTCTTGCCTGAACAAAGTAAACAATCGAGGTACAGGTATTATGTGTTTGGCGGCGGAGGCTGTGTCGACTTGAATTAAAGTTTCGCGTATAGGTAAATTTCTCACAAACTAGAAGTCCTATGTCAGTGAAACTTGGTTTGCAGTTGCACCTATCATTGTTTCCCTCAATCCATTGAAAACGTTTATGGTAGGCGAAACATTTAATCCCGCTGAATTCTTGTATTTTTATAGTTTGACTTTAGTTGTGAGGAAGTGTGTTATTTTTATTACATGGACTTTCCGTCTCTATATAAGGTTCTCTGGCAAAGTCCATCTGTGGTTATGTTGTTTTATATATGTTTTTAAAAAAGAAGGTTTTTTATGTGTTCCTTAGTTTATTTAGTCAATATTATAATAATGCATTGATCCGTCCTCTCTGATTTTGGGAGGTTTCATTTAATTAGCTTAAAGGGACAGACCCTAGCTTTTAAACACTAAGGCATATATTTCACTATTAGAGCCGTTTATTATCACTGAAATCAAACATTACTTATATTTTATTGTTTAGATTACCCATTTCCGTACAAGTAAAGTGTTTCTGGTCATCGTGATGTTTTACACAGTGCATTGGTATTCTCATGTTTTAAAGGGACAGACCCTAGTTTCTAAACACTAAGGCATATGTTTCACTATTAGAGCTGTTTATGATCACTGAAATCAAACATTACTTATATTTTATTGTTTAGATTACCCATTTCCGTACAAGTGAAGTGTTTCTGGTCATCGTGATGTTTTACACAGTGCATTGGTATTCTCATGTTTTAAAGGGACAGACCCTAGTTTCTAAACACTAAGGCATATGTTTCACTATTAGAGCTGTTTATGATCACTGAAATCAAACATTACTTATATTTTATTGTTTAGATTACCCATTTCCGTACAAGTGAAGTGTTTCTGGTCATCGTGATGTTTTACACAGTGCATTGGTATTCTCATGTTTTAAAGGGACAGACCCTAGTTTCTAAACACTAAGGCATATGTTTCACTATTAGAGCTGTTTATGATCACTGAAATCAAACATTACTTATATTTTATTGTTTAGATTACCCATTTCCGTACAAGTGAAGTGTTTCTGGTCATCGTGATGTTTTACACAGTGCATTGGTATTCTCATGTTTTAAAGGGACAGACCCTAGTTTCTAAACACTAAGGCATATGTTTCACTATTAGAGCCGTTTATGATCACTGAAATCAAACATTACTTATATTTTATTGTTTAGATTACCCATTTCCGTACAAGTGAAGTGTTTCTGGTCATCGTGATGTTTTACACAGTGCATTGGTATTCTCATGTTTTAAAGGGACAGACCCTAGTTTCTAAACACTAAGGCATATGTTTCACTATTAGAGCTGTTTATGATCACTGAAATCAAACATTACTTATATTTTATTGTTTAGATTACCCATTTCCGTACAAGTGAAGTGTTTCTGGTCATCGTGATGTTTTACACAGTGCATTGGTATTCTCATGTTTTAAAGGGACAGACCCTAGTTTCTAAACACTAAGGCATATGTTTCACTATTAGAGCTGTTTATGATCACTGAAATCAAACATTACTTATATTTTATTGTTTAGATTACCCATTTCCGTACAGCTGAAGTGTTTCTGGTCATCGTGATGTTTTACACAGTGCATTGGTATTCTCATGTTTTAAAGGGACAGACCCTAGTTTCTAAAACTAAGGCATATGTTTCACTATTAGAGCCGTTTATGATCACTGAAATCAAACATTACTTATATTTTATTGTTTAGATTACCCATTTCCGTACAGCTGAAGTGTTTCTGGTCATCGTGATGTTTTACACAGTGCATTGGTATTCTCATGTTTTAAAGGGACAGACCCTAGTTTCTAAACACTAAGGCATATGTTTCACTATTAGAGCCGTTTATGATCACTGCAATCAAACATTACTTATATTTTATTGTTTAGATTAGGCATGTTTCACTATTAGAGCTGTTTATGATCACTGAAATCCCATTTCCGTACAAGTGAAGTGTTTCTGGTCATCGTGATGTTTTACACAGTGCATTGGTATTCTCATGTTTTAAAGGGACAGACCCTAGTTTCTAAACACTAAGGCATATGTTTCACTATTAGAGACGTTTATGATCACTGAAATCAAACATTACTTATATTTTATTGTTTAGATTACCCATTTCCGTACAAGTGAAGTGTTTCTGGTCATCGTGATGTTTTACACAGTGCATTGGTATTCTCATGTTTTAAAGGGACAGACCCTAGTTTCTAAACACTAAGGCATATGTTTCACTATTAGAGCCGTTTATGATCACTGAAATCAAACATTACTTATATTTTATTGTTTAGATTACCCATTTCCGTACAAGTGAAGTGTTTCTGGTCATCGTGATGTTTTACACAGTGCATTGGTATTCTCATGTTTTAAAGGGACAGACCCTAGTTTCTAAACACTAAGGCATATGTTTCACTATTAGAGCCGTTTATGATCACTGAAATCAAACATTACTTATATTTTATTGTTTAGATTACCCATTTCCGTACAGCTGAAGTGTTTCTGGTCATCGTGATGTTTTACACAGTGCATTGGTATTCTCATGTTTTAAAGGGACAGACCCTAGTTTCTAAACACTAAGGCATATGTTTCACTATTAGAGCCGTTTATGATCACTGAAATCAAACATTACTTATATTTTATTGTTTAGATTACCCATTTCCGTACAGCTGAAGTGTTTCTGGTCATCGTGATGTTTTACACAGTGCATTGGTATTCTCATGTTTTAAAGGGACAGACCCTAGTTTCTAAACACTAAGGCATATGTTTCACTATTAGAGCCGTTTATGATCACTGAAATCAAACATTACTTATATTTTATTGTTTAGATTACCCATTTCCGTACAAGTGAAGTGTTTCTGGTCATCGTGATGTTTTACACAGTGCATTGGTATTCTCATGTTTTAAAGGGACAGACCCTAGTTTCTAAACACTAAGGCATATGTTTCACTATTAGAGCTGTTTATGATCACTGAAATCAAACATTACTTATATTTTATTGTTTAGATTACCCATTTCCGTACAGCTGAAGTGTTTCTGGTCATCGTGATGTTTTACACAGTGCATTGGTATTCTCATGTTTTAAAGGGACAGACCCTAGTTTCTAAACACTAAGGCATATGTTTCACTATTAGAGCTGTTTATGATCACTGAAATCAAACATTACTTATATTTTATTGTTTAGATTACCCATTTCCGTACAGCTGAAGTGTTTCTGGTCATCGTGATGTTTTACACAGTGCATTGGTATTCTCATGTTTTAAAGGGACAGACCCTAGTTTCTAAACACTAAGGCATATGTTTCACTATTAGAGCCGTTTATGATCACTGAAATCAAACATTACTTATATTTTATTGTTTAGATTACCCATTTCCGTACAAGTGAAGTGTTTCTGGTCATCGTGATGTTTTACACAGTGCATTGGTATTCTCATGTTTTAAAGGGACAGACCCTAGTTTCTAAACACTAAGGCATATGTTTCACTATTAGAGCCGTTTATGATCACTGAAATCAAACATTACTTATATTTTATTGTTTAGATTACCCATTTCCGTACAAGTGAAGTGTTTCTGGTCATCGTGATGTTTTACACAGTGCATTGGTATTCTCATGTTTTAAAGGGACAGACCCTAGTTTCTAAACACTAAGGCATATGTTTCACTATTAGAGCCGTTTATGATCACTGAAATCAAACATTACTTATATTTTATTGTTTAGATTACCCATTTCCGTACAGCTGAAGTGTTTCTGGTCATCGTGATGTTTTACACAGTGCATTGGTATTCTCATGTTTTAAAGGGACAGACCCTAGTTTCTAAACACTAAGGCATATGTTTCACTATTAGAGCTGTTTATGATCACTGAAATCAAACATTACTTATATTTTAATTGTTTAGATTACCCATTTTTGTACAATCGAAAGTTTTCTAAACACTTAGAGCTGTTTATGATCACTTCTGGTCACCCTGGTGTTTCTAATACCATAATTTATTATTATTATTGTTATTTTTTTTTTAACGCACGTGCGTCTGAGAAGTAACATTTATGGAGTCGAGTTTTAGTTTATTTTTAACGGTATTTCACCGTTTCAACTTCACAGACACTTGTTTCACTCTATTTTAACGTTATCCAAATGTGTTACAAGTTTGTAACTTAACCAAAGTTAGTGTCCATTTGTACAGGTTGAAACTAGGATCTGCGCCTTTAAGTCCTTCTTATAAACGGCGCTTATGACGGGTGATTCTAGGAAACACTGTTATTGCCGGCGGAATGTAGTTCAACTTTAAGTCCTTCTTATAAACGGCGCTTATGACGGGTGATTCTAGGAAACACTGTTATCGCCGGCGGAATATATTTCAACTTTAAGTCCTTCTTATAAACGGCGCTTATGACGGGTGATTCTAGAAAACACTGTTATCGCCGGCGGGATGTAGTTCAACTTAAAGCACTAATTAAAATTAAAGTTTGTTTTGCTTAATGACACCACTAGAGCACACTGACTATTAATCATCGGCTACTGGGTGTCAAACATTTGGTAATTTTGACATATAGTCTTGGAGAGGAAACCGGTTATATTTTTCCATTAACAAGAGATCTTTTATATGTGCCATCCCACAGACAGGATAGCACATACCACAGTCTATGATATAGCACTGGTTGGAACGAGAAATAGGTACTAATTAAACCGGGCTTCCTCTGCCTCTTAATTTAGTGAAACATACCCTATATGTTGTTGGTGTTGTTTTTTTTTTTTCTGCTGGTATGTGTTCGTATAGTTGGTATGTGGTGGTATGTATGTATGTATGTATGTGCACGTGTGTGTGTTTGTGTTTGTGTGTGTGTGTCTGTGTGTGTTTGTGTGTGTGTGTGTGTGTGTGGGGGGGGGGGGGGTGGGTGTCGGTCTAGACAAAACGGATACTATCTTATATTTTATGCCCGTTAGGTTCTAGGAAAAACCCTGGGTTCTCCCTTTATTTCTCTAAGGGACGCCCTGGAGGTCTCGTCTTCACCAGAATAACACTATCCTACATTGCGTTACTGTTTTTTGTCTCTCTAATTCTTTCGACCAAAAGTCGCATTTAACACGTTAAGACACTTAAGATACAAAGAGAAGTGCAATGTGCATTCTAGTTTTCTTTTCTCTCAAAACCCCCCCCAAAAACATTTGATCATTATCGTTGCATACTGACACCTCGTTCATAAAAACACTGTATGATCTCATTTGGTATATAATCCATTATTTGTGTGTATAAATTATAAGTACCTATGAATGTATTCACATGTGGACATAATTATGGCCCTAGTCTTGAATTGAAAAAGTAGTAGTGCCTTCTGCCTTCCCATGAGAAAGGGAAGAAGTTTGATAAAATAGGCGGAGTGAACATTTATCGGTACCTTTCGTAATGTATCGTCATGTTCCGCGCTCATTCGGATAAATTCCGAATTATACACTCGGTTCTAATCGTAATATTTCAACACATACTACTACTACTACTTCTGGTAAATTGTTTAAAGAAAAACAATTGTATTTGTTCATTAAAACGTCATATTCATTAGTAGATGTTGAGTACTGTGTCGTTATGTCAAAAAGAAAGTAATTAGTATTTTCTGACATTATTAAATTGAATGTGGCCAAGATATAACAGTGTGAAATAACAAGGCTTGGCTGGTTTCTGACGCCAAAGTGATAACACAGACCGACATCAGTCTGACGCCAAAGTGATAACACAAACCGACATATGTCTGGCGCGAAAGTTATAACACAAACCGACATGTGTCTGGCGCGAAAGTTATAACACAAACCGACATGTGTCTGGCGCCAAAGTGATAACACAAACAGACATGGGTCTGGCGCCAAAGTAATAACACAAACTAACATGGCGACAAGTGATGACACTGATAGTCCGGCAGCAGAGAGGCAATTTTTGGCCTAACCAAAAATTCGCGGTTATAGCGTTTTTAAATGTTGTTTATTTATCTTTGATGCATATATAATCATTTCCAGGTGTGTGTAGATTTGTCATCCTTGAGCAATTTAAAATATTCAAGATGGCCGCCATGGGGTCTGCAAATCAACAAAGTGCAATATATTTGTAACCAGGTATGACAGAAACATGAATTATGTCTTTTTGTATGTTCTAAAAGACAAGTTATTCAATGCAATAATTATTTGAAGAAAACAATAAAAAACATTAATATAATATTCAATATGGCCGCCAAGGAACGTAAAAATCAACAAATTTCTATTTTTCTGTAACCATGCATGATAGGAACATGAATTATGTCTTCTTGTATGTTTTAAAAGATAAAGTATTGGACAGTTAAGCAATTATCTGAAGCACCAGTAGAAACAATTAACGTGTATTAACATTAAGATACTCTATTACCAGAAAGGGCCTCATAAAAGTGAACAATTCACCAATGTCTCTGTTAGCACAAGCAAATAATCAATCTATTAGTTAGAAAGCATGTGTTAGTAAACATATAGTTCAAGTGTATATATGTTGTACCACCATGTATTATGAGAATTTAAATGCCATATATTTGTCATCTTGTGCCTAGATTGACTATTATTCTTCTCTTCTCCTCATATTCTGCCAAATCAATTGCACCGTTCGGTCACTGAAACAAACCTGGCAACCTTCCCATACACTGTTACAACTACGTTTGTGTGGTCTACGGGAATATTCAGTCACATGAGCATCTTATCAATTTTAGCAACTCCTCTGGAGCCAGTAATATATCAGGGACGGTAATGGCTATAAACAAGTCGGTGTTTTGACGTCTGTTGTGTGATTTTGTTTTTGAAATCGGATTAGGTCCAAAATATTACGGCGACTTTGACTTGTAAGTAGCGCCAATAACTTGGCGACTTTCTCTCTCTTATCTCTTTACATCCTTCCATCTCTCTCACTCTCTTTGTCCATATCCTTCCTTCTGTCTTTTTGTCTATCTCTCTATATGCCTCTGTTTGTGTAACCAAAGGAACTAAAGGGTTTGTTCGTTAAAACGCACAATTCCATCTCACTTACGTCTACATGTTATTCCCATGATAGTAATCTTGAATGTAGTCTGTCCTATCCACGTCTGGTATTTTCTACTGTACGGGTCGGATCAATGCAACGTGTAGATGACGTGCCTGAACCTCGTTTGGATGTAGGCCCGTTAATAACGTAACAGTAACAGTAGATGAACTGGCTTTAGTGTTTGAAAGTGTATCCCAATTTAATTATGCTTCCAGCCAGTCTCTGGCTGAAAGATGACTTTTAAAACTAACTGATTAAGCTGACTGATCATTTCTAGATGTCAACGGCGAAATGAATACCATCCGTAAAAGTACAATAATATCAACAAGGTCATATACTGATTAAACCATCACTACTTTATAGGGTGTATACTACCAAATTAAATCTCATAGACGATAATAGTAACATATGTGGCTAAAACTCCTGCCTGCAGCGTATCAATCGACATAAACGCCACGGATATAAATACTACCACCTCTCACCCTTAAAGTGAATCCGAAAAAATGAGGGTCAAGCTGCTCATTTCAGAGATAACGGGTAGGGTCTATGTCTACCCCAGTTCCGTGCAAACTTTTAGTACTTTTTTTTACAGGTACCCCGTACATGTTTCAAGCACAAGGCTACTTGACACAGTGGTACTAGATGAAATAAAATTGCATACATATCCAGATGAAACTATTTTGTTTACAACCAACACACTCACATGTATCACCAATCACAGGACTTGTGGTGTTAACTTCTCTGTCAAAACCTCGAACTTTGACCCAGCAGGAAATTATTTCATTTAGTATTACTTGTACTGATAACATACATTTTTTTCTCCAAAAGTATTCAATTATGTGTTTTTATGACAATCAAGATCTGATGTATTCTGACATATACTGACAACTCCATTGGAACTGTTGTTTCTACAGTGTAACCTAATATAATGTACACCTAATAAGGCATATATATTGTACAGAGTTTTGTACAAATCTAGTATCTCATGTTAAACAAAACATTGTTTTTAAATAATACTCTTGAAGATATTTACTGTCAGTTGGGTGTGTGTGCTCAGCTATACGTGTAGAGACAACATGAATATTCACAGTACCTGAACTACTTTAAAGAATTCCATTGAAACACATGCACTTGACTTACCCCTAGACTATGAAGACCGTAACAGGCACATCAAAGAAGTATCACTATTAAAAATACAGTGTCTGAGGAAGGAAATATAAATATAGATGTACATGTACGAAGTAATGTCCTGAACATCACTTTTGGGGGAAAATCCTGTATGCTGGTTGTGGGTGTCTTCAAGTAACCAGGTGTGGGATTTTTAAATTCATCAGCCATGCTGATTTAATAAAATGGACCATCAAAACCATTGGCAGCCACCGATATTCCTGACTATATTTTATTTATAGCCTACTGTAGTTAGAAGTTTTAAATATTTGTGATATATGGAATTATCATCCAGCTTTCAAATATTTATTTTTGATTCATTACTAAAATAGCCTGTTTTTAAATAACATAATTACCAGAACACCTATTTTATTGCATTATTTTCTAATCCAGATGAATACATTATGTATATTGGATGTATTCCTACAATCTCTAATCCAGCATAACATTTAGCTAGTAAGACTGGGTAATACAGCTTTAACAATAAAATAAATTATCAACTTACTCCAAGGCAGATAATCAAATCTGTAAAACAAATGGTTCTGAATCTAGTATAAACTTAAAATGCACTTCATGAGAGCAAACTAAGTGATTATTAAAAAACCCCAAAAATATTTGATTCAGAGACCTAATAAAAATAAACAAGCTTATTGTTGTGTATAAATAAGAACAGAAGGCACAATATGGACAAGAAATTTAATTTGATAATGTTTTTCTTAAAATTTAAATACATTTTTGCATAAAACTACAAATTTGTCTAACATATAACTTAGCACCCTATATATATGTTAAAATGACAAAAAAAAATCATGTTCGTTATAAATTTGAATTTTCAGAATTTCATACATGAAAAATTAATTGGAATTTAATTTAATGGAAATTTAAGACATTAACCCAATATTGGCACATGTCATTTTTAATGTAAATTAAATTGCTATTAAAAATCTAAGTTCAGCCTGCCTAGATATATTATCATATTTAAGAGCAGTTGTATATGGCAAGTCAAATACCACGTAAGAAGAAAGTATTCAAATATTTACAATATGAATTATAGGCCAGAACCAACTTTTCTTACGTGCTAACTTTGATTAAAACTCCATTCAGAGCCATGCACAGTGATTATTGACAAGGTCAAGGTCATCGTTAACTTGCATGGTCGAGTAACGGCTAATTAATCAATCAGTATAGTTTAATTAAATTAAATGACAAAATCATAATATTTTTTATTATACACTAAATATGCGCTATAGGGTGTATACCCACCAAATCGAATCCCATAGACCACAATAGTAACATATGTGGCTAAAACCCCGACCCGCAGCGTATCAATCGACATAAACACCACGGATATAAATCCCTCAATTTTAAAGTGAATCAGAAAAAATGGGGTTCAAGCTGCTCATTTCAGAAATAACGGGTAGCATCTATGATTGCCCTAGTTCCACACAAAATGTGAGTATTGGTTTTTTGCAGGTACCCCATACATGTTTCAAGCACAAGGCTATTTGACACAGTGGTACTAGATGAAATAAAATTGCATATTTGTTTTTGGCACAGATGAAAATAAGTTTTTTACAACCAACACACTCACGTTTATCACCATTGACAGGACTTGATTTGTTAATTTCACTTTTCTGTATTGGAAAATATCTATCGAACATTATAAAACAACCCGATTGTTACTGAAATCCTTTTAATGGTATATTTCATTAAGCTTTACTGATTAATGCTGTGAAATAATCTGCTTCTTGCAACTGAACATGCATAATTACTTAGCAGGGTAATGGTGTCACTGCTATACATATTCTGTGTAATAAGTCGATTCGTTATAGACATGGCAAATACCAGATATGTAGTAGCGTTGGTATCCAGTAAAGCTGAATGAATGAATGAATGTTTAACGACACCCCAACACGAAAAATACATCGGCTATTGGATGTCAAACTATGGTAATGAAAATAAATAAAGTGATGATCAACATCAATATGAAAATTCAAGATTTAAACAAAAACACAGTGTAAAGAACCGTGCAAAAACACAAATATCACAGATAGATACTGACTTTTACTCAAAATTTATTTGTGCTGTATTGGCCATTCTCAAAAAGAATGTTACACCCCTGCACCACGGTGAGGTTACAGCACGCGCAGGAAACCAGTAAAGCTGAATGACACAACCGTATTTCATTATCAAAATCGTATTTCTGTACAAGGAAGAGTCGAAATGATGTTTCAGACAAAATCGTGATTGCCCCCATGCTTAGGATGACGGCCATTCCCCTAGGAGATGCATACCAATATGTTTCATCCTTGCTGCGTCACCTGTAGGAGGACTGCCACTCTCAAGACTAGCTTAGAAAATCCAAACTTGTACAGGATAGAACTCAATGGAAAATATATTCTCTCATCCTTAAGTATATAGGACAGAGATACTCATGACAGAAAACTATTCAAGAAATTTCTATCTTACATGGAACATCATGCGCTTGTGTTTAACATGACGTCGTTGGTAATATATGACGTCATATTAATGTGAGATGGTGACGTGAGGTCATTAGACACAGTTTTAAATAAATATTTTGTTATTAAAACCTTCATTACAAAATATATCTTGTTAATTTGTAGTGTTAAAATTATTTAACACATGAAGCAAACATGGCAAATATGATAGTGTAGTTTATTTATGACAAAATGGTCAAATAAAAAAGTTATATGTTCAGCCATCTTTGTCGTTTCTTGTAAAATAATGGTTTATTTACCGAATGAATGAGAGAAAAAGATTCCATCGTATGCGGTCATGTGGGATAGAAAAAGTACACCCTCGGTTGTTAAAATTTCCGCCATGGGACTCGGCAAGCCTCGTCCCAGGTCGAAAGTTCCACCACCTCAGGTGTACTTTTTCTATCCCACATGATCACATATGATAGAGTATTATAGTCATAAAAATTATGAAAACTAATGATAAATAATTAACAACGTGTAACTGCACGTAACCGTCTTCATCCTTACTTTGAAACTGACCACGACTGGTATATCAAAGGCCGTGGTATGTGCTATCCTGTCTGTGTGATGGTGCATAATAAAATATCCCTTGCTACTAATAGAAAAATATAGCGCATTTTCTCTACAAGAATTACCAAATGTTTGACTTCGAATAGCCGATTATTAATAAATCAATGTGTTCTAGTGGTGTCGTTAAAAAACTAACTTTAACTTTAACTGTTGAAACCAACAATTATAAGTATTGTCAATTCACAATATTGTGAACTCCAAATACCATTCTAATCAGTTGTTGTTGGAATTGTTTGTTGTTTAATTGCACGGATGTGTATTTATGTGCTATTACTGTATAACACCGTTGATGGGCCCACTGGCCTATTTCTTGTTCCAGCCAGTGCACCACTATACGACTGGTATAACATTGGCCGTGGTATGTGCTGTCATGTCTGGGATGGTGCACACAAATGATCCTTTGCTATTAATGTAAACATGTAACGGGTTTCCTTTCTAAGACTATATGTCAAAATTACCAAATCCAGTAGCCGATCATTAATAAATCAGTGTACTCTAGTGGTGTCGTTAAACAATATATTTTTAACTTCACTGTATAACAATGATCATCTTAGGCTTAGTACGCTGATCTGGTTTGTGAAAAAACTTATTATTCCCCAGAAATACGTCTAAATGTTGTTTGACATTTGAATTTACTTCCCTAATTGTGCACGTCGTCTCCTATTGGTTATATATGCTTTACTAATTATAACACGGCCAGCGGTTAATATTGTTCCTGGTTCCGACGATCTCATAGTCCGTTGGCCGCGTGCATCCATCCAAGATGGGCCTGAAACTGATCTCGCTTTTGTTTCTGGTTACTGGTGTAACTTTGTGTCATGGGTGGTCAGGGTAAGTTTTTTTTTAAATCATGTTTTATTGTTACCTGCTTATGTGCATGCTACTGGTTAATGTCTTACCAAATAAACTATGCAATGCCATGCGTTTGGTAAAGTTCAAATGCGTTGATGTTCAGAGTTACTCCATCGATGGGTTGAGACTGTTATAAAAAGTAGACAAAATGTAAAATAGGATTTAAAATTAGAATAGAAGTCAATTTTGTTATATTATACAATATCGGTAATGATTAAGCCATTTTCAAAACATCACAAAACACATTATACAGTTTGTATGATTTTTATGGGGTGGGGTGGTGGAGAAAGAAAAGTATTATATATTTGCCCAGAAACACGATCAATTTGTTAAAACCCGATTTTTTTTTAAGTTAGAGTGAACCACCAATACATTGATATATAACTTTCGGAATTAATAAACTGAAAATGTATATAAAGTTAAAGTTTGTTTTGTTTAACGACAGCATTAGAGCACATTATTTAATAATCATCGGCTATTTGTTGTCAAAAATAGCAACGTTTTGACGTATATTTTAGAGAGGAAATCCGCCATATTTCCCCATTAATAGCAAGGGACATATCAAATGCATTATCCCACATACAGTATAGCACATACCACGACCTTTGATATACCAGTCATGGTGCACTGGCTAGAATGAAATAAAATCAGTATAGGTGTAAAGCTTTGCTCTTGTAGCATTTTATTCACCTCGATATTAAAATTGGGCTTTAATTTATGTAATTTGATTGTAATTTGTTAAGAAACGTTTTTTTATTTGCATAGAATCTTTTTGTAAAAAAAAGAAATGTTATGAGAGTTGGTACGGATTGAAAACTTAATAGTAGCTTTTATACGAGTTAGAGTATTATTTAGTATATAGTTACATGCCAATCTATCGGTTTTATTTTGACGCAAACGAACTATTGATGCCATTTATGTTACAGCGAGTTGTTTCTAAACGTATCTTATCGAGCGAAAGCGAGTTGTATACGTTTTTAAATAACGAGTTGTCAAAAAAATTCTATCTAACGGAGACAAATGCAATATTCTATGTTTTTCATATCCTCAATTTTAAGTTAGGTTGAAAACACATTTAAACCTTTATACGGAGCATGCGCTTGCAGTTAACGTATACGTCACAGAGAAAACAAGTATGATTTGACTTATTTCACTGGATATCACATTTTTACATTTATTTTTGCAGAAATGTCTGTTATCGCAGAGTTGTTACATACCATAACGTAAGAGTGTGTGCTTATTGGACTTGGCTTGGGTAAGTATTTCCATATACAGACAAATAGAAATCGCAATGAGTGCGCTTTTGTGTCCTACTATATATATATATATATATATATATATATATATATATATATATACATATATATATATATATGTATGTATGTAATGTATGTACATACATACATGTATATATATATATATATATATATATATATATATATATATATATATATATATATATATATACCGTATTGTTCCTATTTGTAGCGCCCCCTCTAATATAAGCGCCCCCTATGATCACGAGAAATGTATCATGAAACGTACTCGTAAAATAGTAAAACTGGCTTACCTGACTGCCGACTTGCAATGATTATAATCGGTAAACAAATAAAATCCAAACAGGTGAAGCACTACGACACTAGTATGGGCGAACAGTATGTCACACATGTCGTTTATCAAATGTATGTCGCTGTTATCTCCACGCAGAATGAACGCACGACACTGCGTTTCTTGAGAATAACGCAGTAGCTGGGGGTACCCCAATTGAGGTGTGTGGAGTCGCACGGTACGATAGCAGGAATTTGTACATCTCTTGTTACCAACTGCATCCTTGTTCAATTGCTCCTTTGATAGTCTTCTTGATGGTTCGCATAAAGCGTTCTGTTTCCGCATTAGCACGGGGCCATAATGGGGTGATTTTCCTATGCTTAAAACCTGCATACTCAGCATATCTCCTGAAGTCGTATCCATTGAAAGGAGGACCATTCTGCGAATACTTTGTCGAATCTGGGAATGACGCTTTGAGCTGAAATGCTAGACAAAACGTCCACTATGACATATCGCGAATATTCATCCATGATGACAAGTAGAAAGTCACCAGTTGCAATTTGTCCAAAATCAGCACTCACCTCAGACCATGGTGAGTTAGGAAGTTCTGATATCTTCAGTGGTTCGCGCGCTGGTGCAGACGTCGTAATTTGACGTCATATAATTCTTTACAGTATTTTCAACAGACTGATTCCCTGATGACCAATATGCGCCAAGTCAATAGCTTGTTGACACAGAGTTTGTGGTAACACAATCTGAGAACCTTTTAGGAGAATCTGGTTGTCAGCTGCCAGCGACAGTTCACTTTTAAACAGTTATAGTGTCTTAAACAGTTGCTTATCCAGGTTTTTGTTGCATGTTTCATTGATATGCCATTTTCCAGTCTAAATTGCAGCAATTACAGCTTGAAGTGTCACCTTATTGTTTGTTGCGATGACAACATGACCAATCGTCATTGCTTTTGGAATGTATTCCTCTGCAATTTTATCTTCATGACTGCTGACATTCTGTTGTACTGGATGTCGACTGAGATAATCAGCAGGATTATCAGCTCCAGGTCTGTAAATTATGTCGAATGAGTACATTTGTGTCCTCATAACCCATCGTTCAATGCGCTGTGTAAATCGTACCTTCGGATTGCCAAGTATGGCTAAAAGTGGTTTATGATTTGTATATATTCTGAAAAAAGCACCAAACACGTAGAAATGGAAATATTCACAAGCCCATGTGACAGCTAGCGCCTCACGTTCTGTTTGCGAGCAACTTTGCTCTGTTGGGATAAGTGATCGACTTGCAAACTGAATGACTGTTGGTGATTCATTTGCACATATTTGTGTGAGTACAGCACACAGTCCAACTAGACTAACGTCCACATACAATGCTATATCCAACTTTGGTTCAAAGTATGATAATGCTGTTGACTAAGAGCAGCATCTTGTTTGTCTGTCCACTCCCACTGTGTGCCTTTCTTTGTAAGCAGTCTAAGTTCATGAGTTAGTGTTGCATAGTTTGGCACATGTCAAGCACCACAGAAATTTGTTATCCCAAGTAGACTTCGGAATTCCAATGCATTCTTAGGTGGTGGCATGTCCAAGATAGAGGACAGCTTCTCTGGACTAGACTTCGTGCCTTCAGCACTGAACACATGACCTAGAAATTCAAGTGACGTTTTATTGAACACACACTTTTCTCGGTTAAGTGTTAGCCCCTCTTCCCGCAGACGTTCGAACACTGCTCTAAGATTTGAGACGTGATCTTTTTGGTCACGCCCAAAGACAAGAATGTCATCACTCCAGTTCGTCACACCGTTTAGACCATGTAGACCTTGACGAATTGCTTCTTGAAACACTTCAGCTGCACTGTTGATTCCATAGTTTAAACGTTTATACCGATACAAGCCAAGATGAGTCGAAAACGTTGTAATGTACTGCGAATCTTCTGTTAACTCCAGCTGGCTGTAACCTTGATTAAGGTCTAGTTTGCTCAACACTGTAGTATTTGATAAGAGTGTAGATAACTCAAAGAGTTGGAACTGCATGTCTCTCTCTTTCTGTGGATGGCTACATTTGGAGATCGCATGTCAACACATACACGTACATTGCCTGGAGAATTTTGTTTAAGAACTACATCTAGAAGTGATACCCATGGAGTAGGTCCTGTTGCTTTTACTATGACATCACGTTCCAAATCAATTTCAGTTAGTTTTTTAATGTCTTCCTGCGCATGAAACGGAACACGTCTATGTTGGTGAGCTACTGATGGCACATGTTTATCAATGTGTAATTGGACTTGAAAATCCTTCAATTTACCAACACCCGTGAACAGATAAGAATATTCTTCCATGATCTTCTTTGGTATTTGCTTTACATGCGGTACGGCTTTCAGTAAGTTTAGTTTTTGTGCGGTTTCCCAACTTAGCAAGCATTCTTCTTCATCTGTAATCACACATATCAGAATTGAACAGGAGCTGGTTTCCGATATGACTGTAGCATTGAACTTACACATACATTCAACTCGTCCACACTTACAGGTAATATATTTCAAGGTATGTGATTGCTGCTAGTCAGACGCTAGTCTGACAATCTGCCACCATGTTTGTTTAGCCATTGAACCTTTTGTTAATGTATAATGATTTCTTACCTTCAGCCTTTTGCGTGTCGTGCCTTAGTTAAATGGGTAACATAATGCGGTGAAAAGCAATCAAAGATAAATTACCTTTTCAAAAAGTGTGTAATAGAATGAGTTTCAACAAAACGTATTACATTGATGCTTTAAATAACATTTTTATGTAGTAAAGAGTTTGTCTCTCTCTCTCCATCCCCCTCTCCACCCTCCTCTCTCTCTCTCTCTCTCTCTCTCTCTCTCTCTCTCTCTCTCTCTCTCTCTCTCTCTCTCTCTCTCTCTCTCTCTCTCTCTCTCTCTCTCTCTGTCTCATTACATATTTTATAATGGCTGCTGATACTTTATACATTTCAGTTTAGTAGAGGGGTTTTTATAGTAAATTATTTTATCATATAAGTATGTGATATTTTTAAGATCACATATTTTAAGAATTTGATAACTTTGCACATTACATCAAGGTCACGGCACAAGGTTTATTGACATTTAAGCAAGCGTACTTGTGTGACACTCCATAATTGATGTATGTATTCATAGTCATCGAATAAAAACATTTCAATGGCAATTTGACACTGAAAGCTGTCCAACGTTCAGACCCCCCAAAAAAACAACAACAACAACAACAAAAACAAAAAAAACAACAAAAAACAACAACAAAAAAACAAGTTTTGATGTGAGGACATCCAAAATGACATCATTCGAGTTTGACGTCATTTCCATTCAAAAATACACCGCTCCACATATTCTTAAGTCATTTGAATATCTAGTAATGGCGGACTGGAATTAAAGTTGTATTAAGCTTGAGATTATATGATAAAGAGATTATTACCCTCGTGTATTTCGGTATCGTCAATATCATATATTAGGAATAAAAATAATGTATTATGCTCACCAGAGGCTCGCATAATACAATTTTTATTCCTAATATATGATATTGACGATACCGAAAAACACGAGGGTAATAAACCTCTCTTTATATGTGTTTTCCTTTATCTGTATATAACAGCCACCTGTCCATAACGGCCACTTTTGCCAGGTCCCTTGAGTGAACGTTATATTCAGGTTCGACTGGGAATAACGTGTCATGTGGTCGACTGTCTTAATGATTATGTCTAGCGGCATAATTCCAGATCATCGTCTGGAAACAACATCACACTTACATCAAAATAAACTAGTGCATAACGGTTTTTTTGTTGTTGTTGTTTGTTTTCTGAACGCTGGACATATTTCAGTGTAAAATTGCTATTGAAATGTTTTTATGTGATGACTATGAATGCACACCTCAATTATGGAGTGTCACCCTGGTACGTTTGCTTAAATGTCAATAAACCTAGTGCCGTGACCTCGATTAATTTACATCTAATTTGCAAACTTATAAAATTCTTAAAATGTGTGATCTGAAAAATATCATATACTTTGATTGCACTGAAAATGTAAGATATTATATCGTGTGTATGTATGTCTGTCTGTCTGTGTGTGTGTGTGTGTGTGTGTGTGTGTGTGTGTGTGTGTGTGTGTGTGTGTGTGTGTGTGTGTGTGTGTGTGTGTGATAATATAATATCTTACATTTTCAGTGCAATCAAAGTATTTTATAACTTTGCAAATTAAATGTAAATTAAGCTAGGTCACGGCACTAGGTTTATTGACATCTAAGCAAACGTACTAGAGTGACACTCCATAATTGACGTATGCATTCATAGTCATCAAATAAAAACATTTCAACAGCAATTTTTACACTGAAAGCAGTCAAGCGTTCAGAAAGCAAAAAAAGTTGTGCACTAGTTTATTTTGATGTAAGGACATCCAAAATGACACCATTCGTGTATGACGTCATTTCCATTCACAAAGATACCGCACCAAATATTCTTACGTCATTTGAATATCTAGTAATGGCGGACTGAAATTAAAGTTGCGTGTACAGTTTACAAAAACACGTTGTATTAAGCTTGAGATTATATGATAAAAAGATTATTACCGTCGTGTGTTTCGGTATCGTTAATATCACATATTAGGATTAAAAATAATGTATTATGCTCGCATAATACAATTTTTATTCCTAATATATATTATTGACGATACCGGAAAACACTCTTGTAATAACCTCTGTATATGTTTGTGTGCGTGTGTGCGTGTGTGCGTGTATGTGTGTGTGTGCGTGTGTGTAGGTATCTATGTATGTATGTATGTATGCATGTATTAATGTATTATGTATGTATTATGTATGTATGCATGTATGTATGTGTGTTTGTGTGAGGGGGGGGGGGTGTTACCAAAGTGTTTTTCGATATCGTCAATATCATATATTATGAATAAAA
This sequence comes from Gigantopelta aegis, assembly GCF_016097555.1. Lineage (NCBI taxonomy): Eukaryota > Metazoa > Mollusca > Gastropoda > Neomphalida > Peltospiridae > Gigantopelta > Gigantopelta aegis. Next base: position 5,787,585 of record NC_054708.1, on the reverse strand, counting down.
ATTGTATTATGCGGGCCTCTTGCGATTTTTTTCATAATATATGATATTGACGAATACGAAACACACGAGGGTAATATTTTTATCATATAATCTCAAACTTCATACAACGCGTTTTTGTAAACTGTATAACCAACTTTAATTCCAGTCAGCCATTACGCGATATTCAAATGACGTACGAATATGTGACGGGGTGTCTTTTTTAATGGAAATGACGTCAAACCTGAATGACTGCATTATGGATATCCGTACATCGAAAATAAACTAGTGTTTTACATTATTTGTTTTCAGAACGCTCGACGAATTTCTGTGTAAACTTGCTATTGCTATTTGTTTGATGATTATGAATGCATACGCCAATTATAGAGTGTCACCTAAGTACGGTTGCTTAAATGTCAATAAACGTAGTGCTGTGACCTCGAATAATTTCAGTGGCGGATCCAGAAAATCCATTTTGGGAGCCACAATGACATGAGGCGGAATGCCAATGGAACTTTGGGGGAGGTGTGGAGGGGATCGTAAAGAAATGAAAATTAATATATAATAAAATTATAACTGTCGCAAAATTTAGGGCCCCATATCCGCATCTAAATTTACATCTAATTTGCAAAGTTATCAAATTCTCAAAGTATGTGATTTGAAAAATATCATATACTTTGATTACACTGGATATGCTAGCTAATATATGATAAATAAATAATTATATATAGAGAGACAGATATATATATATTTTCATGTTCTGAGTTTTGAGAATGCCATGTAATCGCAATCGTAATGGATTACATTGCTAATGTAATCGTAATTGCCGATTACTAATAATTCAAGATTCATGATTATTCATAATTTACCAAACCCATTATGTGTGTTTAGCATCAGCTGAAGCACTGGTCAATCAGTGTAGATAATAGAACTGATCTTCCACTGTCTTCTACTCTTATAGGTGACCTGTCCGTATATACTGATTAACCCAATTGAAATTTATCATCAGTATTGCATTTTAGAATAAACACATAATAAGTTATGTTTAACCTATAAGTTAGCACAACGTTCTTTTAAATATTTTAAAATTTCAAATGTTTGGAGTGTCTCGTGGGCTGTTTGGCCGGATGCTATACTTTTTAACCTTTGTATATATACATATATTTATATTCAATGATTTATGTACAACATGTGACACAACAATAAAATAACTAGACTTTTCCTTCTTCTACTACTATCATTTACCTTAGAAACAGGGGATCATCATGATTGGATTATCGAAATAATGAAACCCAGGGGATGAAGCCACACATTGAGATAATGGCATACATCTTGTTCACTTTTGCTATAAAGGCACCTGAATGAATGCATTGTTTTATTTAACGACACACTCAACACATTTTGTTTACGGTTATATGACGTCAGACATATGGTTACCAAGATCTTTCTGAGCTTAATATTTACCATGTTTGATATAATAATCTACAAAAGAAACGCTTTGCATTTTCACATATCCAGCAATATATCAGATGTTATCCCCTTTCTTGACCACCACTATGTTTAGAAAGGTATACTCAATGATAATATACTATAAAACATATGAAAGAACTGCTGATAAAATTAACGCCATGTATAATTTATTTTGTTACTATGGTAAATAAACAAGCATTAATACTACAGTGCATCTAACGGGTACATTTTACAATTGTAATGATTACAGGTGCTGTTATCGGCCATACAGGTGGGTAGCGAGATACCACTACGAAGCCTACTGCTGTCCTGGGTGGACCTATCTGTCCTATTATAGGAAAGACTGCGTCAAAGGTGAGAGGGAATGAATGAGTGGATGAATTAATGTTTAACGTCATCCTAGCATAAAAATATATAGGTGAGCTATCACGCATTCGTTTTTATCATATTAATGAATGAATGAATGCATAACGACACCCCAGCACAAAAATAGAGATGTCAAACATAGGTAAGTACATCAATATGATTATTTCCATCAAAATATAAATTGTATAATTATGTAAAACACAATGTAAAGAGCTGTGAGAAACTTACAGTAGAATACAATACAAATATCAAAGTAAGTATATTTTAAAATGTTGTAGAATACAAAAATCAGGTAAGTATATTTTAAAACTTAATAAAATTAAATGTTTTAAAAACTTTAAAATTTCTGGGTGGAATTTTGAAAGATTCCAAAACATTTCTATTGCCAAATATATTGGTTTTCGTCGGCTTTAGACGATTGCACTCAACAAATTATGGCACACAGTCAGTGTTCACTGCTAAAACGTTTCAATGAGTCATGAAACATTGGAACTGTTCCTACCACGTAGAAGAAAGGAAAAGATAAGAAGAACCCGAACAACTACAGACCTATAAGCCTTCTGAGTTGCCTGAGAAAACTACTGGAGAAAGTGATCAACAGAAGACTGTTGTCCTTCCTGGAAGACAGCAAAGCTCTGTCACAAACACAGACTGGATATAGAAGGCACGGAAGATCAATATGCTCTCATTGCCCAAGAGATAGAGAACGCATTTCAAGAAAAGAAGAATGTTGTCACCGTTTTCTTCGACCTGACAAAAGCTTTCGACAAGGTATGGTGAGAGGGCCTGCTACTGAAGGTGCTCCAGAGTCGCGTATCAGGGAGAATGTACAGATGGATCCGTTGCTTCCTGCATGACAGATCAGCAAGGGTCAAATTAGATGGATACGTCAGTGAGAGATGAAAATGCGAGGAGTTCCACAAGGAGGCGTCCTTTCACCCACACTCTTTCTCCTGTACATCAACAACATCACGGCCATACTCCCAAGACATGTGTCTAACACCCTGCACGCAGATGATCTTGCTGTATGGAGTGCAGCGGACCACACTGCACATGCTGCTTATAGGATTCAAGAAGCTGTCAGAAGTATACACCAGTGGACACATGATTGGGGTCTTCAGATTAGCGAAATGAAGACACAGGCGACAGTCTTCTCTCTCGCAATCGCCAAGGAAAAGATCACCCTCAAGCTAGGAGACAGAACACTACCCCAAGTAGAAACACCCATTTTTCTTGGAGTGAAACTTGACAGACGTCTATCATGGAAACCACAAATCGAACAAATGGTAGCAAAAGGAATCAGGAAGTTATGCCTGATGAAAAAAAACCTCCCAGGAACACACTGGGGAGCTAACTCTAAGATACTCAACATTGTGTACACAGGAGCAGTCAGACCAACATTGGAATATGGAGCCAGCGCACGTGCAACCACAGCCAAGACACACACCAACAAACTGGACCGTGTCCAAAATGTTGGTTTAAGAACAATCCTTGGAGCCATGAAAAGTACTCCCATAACCACGATGGAAAACACAACCGGAGTTGAGCCTCTTGAGAGCAGAAGACAGGCAAAGCTTGTCACCCATATCGAAAAGATGAAGAGGCAGCCAGGCCATCCTTTGCACAACAGGCTTCAGAACCTCACCAAAGCAGGCTCAAACAAAAAAGCCTGCACCACCTGGTCAAAGAGTACCAACGTAGACAAGCTGACATTTTGACAGTCAATCCAAAGCTATGCGAAGGACGGAACCAAAGCACCTGGCCCTAAAAAAACTCTGCTAGGAGAGGTCCGGATCACCATCCCTGGCATCACTGAAAAAAGACCAGAGTGACATTGTGCTGAAGGCTCTGACCATGGAGGAGATAGATGCTACCCTGCAACAATCCTGGACCCACATCTTCACTGATGGATCTGCAGAAAATGCCACACGAAATGGAGGATGTGATGTTTACATCAAGAGACCAGGATTGCCTCCCGTTTCTCTGTCAAAACCAGGTGGAAGTCTGTGCTCAAACTATAAAGCTGAACTCCTGGCACTCTACAACGCTACATAGATTCAGAAACTGTGGGGAAAATAAAACCCAAGAAAGTAATCATCTTCTCAGACTCCCTTTCAGCATTGCAGACCCTAACCTCTGAAAAAAACTGACGACTCACAGAAGAGACTAGTGGACAACATCAATGAACTGGCACAGGCATAACAGGCAATGAAATCGCCGATCTGCTGGCAAAGGAGGGAAGCAAAAAAGATCAGCCCCTGTCAGATCTATCTTAAATAGAAACCAAACCTCTGATCCGCAACAGGCAAAAATCCACCTTCCTTGTTTCAAATGGCGGATACAATCTACATCAAGATCCTCTCCACCAACTGTCTCGCCACGAGCAAACAACAATTTTTTGCCTGAGGACAGGTCACTGCGGACTGAAAGGACATCTTAAAAAGATTGGTATTCAGCCCTCGGATCTCTGTTATTGTGAAAAAGATGACCAAACACCACAACACTTCCTGCAGTCCTGTCCACTCTATAACAGAGAGTAAAGTAAATTTTGTTTTATTTAACGACGCCACTAGAGCACATTGATTTTTTTTTAATCTTATCATCGGCTGCTGGACGTCAAACATATGGTCATTCTGACACTGGTTTTTTTTTTTTTAGAGGAAACCCGCTGTCGCCACATATGTTACTGCTTTATGACAGGCAGCAAGGGATCTTTTATTTGCACTTCCCACAGGCAGGATAGCACAAACCATGGCCTTTGTTTAACCAGTTATGGATCACTGGTCGGTGCAAGTGGTTTACACCTACCCATTGAGCCTTGCAGAGCACCCACTCAGGGTTTGGAGTCGGTATCTGGATTTTAAAATCCCATGCCTCGACTGGGATCCGAACCCAGGTACCTACCAGCCTGTAGACCGATGGCCTAACCACGACGCCACCGAGGCCGGTCTATAACAGAGAGAGGCAACAAATCTGGCCTGTGAGTATTACGATGGATGCCAAGCTGTGGGGCTCTGCAAAAGATCTACGCGTGACAGTCCTTTTTGCAACTTTCACGGGACAAAGGATATAGTACAACCAATCGAACGCTGAAGAAAAAGAACTGACGAGAAATATCCTTCCTTACAATAAACAAATACGTCAAATGTGAGTGGTGGATGCGAGCACGGCTCAAGACTACGTCACCTTTCCTTCGCCGCATGTAGGATGACTGCCACCCATCTTGCCAAATATAAAGGATATAATGGTTAATATGATATTAAACATTACTGTAGGGAACACCAACACTGGCATAGGGGCAAATTCAAAGTAGACTTGGCAGTATAATCTTTCTTTTCATTGCCCATAATGCCAAACATGGCTGGGTATCCAATAAAAAATAGCATCTTTATTGACAATGGATGAAAATACACACTTTCGTATCACCATACGAAACAAGAGATGCTCCAACGTAATGTTCTTTAAAGCCCGGAGACACGAAAGTGAGTCTGTAAAGATAATATAGTTGGATGCATATGAACCCGTAATCTGTTCCAGGAGTTTTAATGATTGACCAAATTTGAGCAGTAAAGGTCGATGCTAAATCATGCAATTCCATTGTGTCTGATGGAAAGATTGTAGCAGAAGCCACATAATTCTCATCCCGTGATCAGTCGATGTAAACAGGAATGTAATCACGGTACCTGTCTTGGGTTTCCATGAAATGTTGTTTATAAATATCTGCATCTGTGCGATGTTTCTTCAGAGCCATAAGATCAAATACAATGTTGGGTGGTTTGATACACGTGATATATGTGGCAAAACGAAATATGGAAATGTTTCCAAAATGTCTGTTAAATCAATGTTGGAAACTGATAAAAAATGCTTAATGCGAAGAGCAAATGTTCGGATGGCACTCGGCCTCGCATCGAACAATTTCACATACTTGTTATTAAAAAACCCGCATTATGTGCAGGATGTTTTGGCAAAAACTTAATCTGGGTAGCATACTGCGGAGATAGCTTTGCACGTCAAGCACCCAAATTACGTTCGTGTGCATCAACGTACAAGCTCTCCATAGATGTTCTAAAAGCACCAAGATAGGGTAGAATCTAGCATCTGCAAGTAAGACATGCGTGCTGACCCATAAGCAATGCATTATTTGTCAGTTTATGATCTCACACGAGTTCTGTACAGGCAGAGCATAACCGTCTGGTCTACTCCCCATTCAGTCTTTCAAAGTATTGAGGACCTTTAATCCCTTCTTTCTAACATATTTTAAATGGGACACAAAAGGTAGCCTCCTGTCAAATATAACCCCCAGAAATGTGGTCTCCTCCACAACAAGAATCGGCTTTTTGTCCAGAAACAACTGTGGAAGACCTCTTTTCTGTCAGATATGGATACAGACTGTCTTTGAGTTTACGAATCTAAAGCCATTGTCAGTTGTCCACTGATGTTCAATGATAATCATATTGGATGATCTATAGGTAAATAGGGATCATACTAAAATGTTAACAGAACGAACGTCATGAAGAATGGTTCAAAACAATGAATCCAGATTGAAAGGGAAAGTCCGCACCTATCAGGAACCACGATAAGGAAGCTGGATGATGAATGTAATTTTACTTTCTGCTATATTGATAATCTTATATAATTCAATGACAACAGGATGACAGATTACCTTCTATTCGATCTGTGCATAGAGATTGTCACGGGGATCCTATAATACCCGTAACTGAATGAAACACACGATTATCCAAATATCTCTCCTAACTGTATATATATTAGATCTCTCTGTATCGGGCAGTATATACCCGCGTGGCTCGTCTCTAGGTATGAACAGAGATAAGATCTTATATAAAGTATATATAATATAGCACGTTTAGTTCACTAGAAAACACAACAAAAACACAATACACTTGGAATCTGTATTAATACTACGCTGACCAATGTACTGCCGCAGTAGTTAATTAACAACAACAAATTATAACAACCCAGAACTGATCACTTAATTAGTTAATCTCTAGGTGTCTAGTTTACACAATATTCTAATCACTTCACCGTGACACAACACTCACACGTGTGATAATTGAGAAACGCTTCCAGGGGAACTTAATTAATAAAGGAATTACAACTCTATTCCAAACTGGTTAATTTTTAATTAACCCTTAACTACTCATTCAGTAACCTTGTAATACAGAATTAATACTGGTACCTATCACAATAAAGACAATAACCTACAGTGTACCTTGGTCTTCTAGGATGACTGGTTAAGCTTTATATATATAGAACAGTGAGCCTACAGTTTACTGCGTCTGATTACCGGCAGCACCGTCTAAATAATATTGGTATAATACAGTATTAAAATATTTAAAGTCACATCAATCACATCAAGGTTATACAACAGAGCAGAAATAATATTTACCAAGTCCAAACGGACGTGTTCCCTGGAAGCCTTCCAATATGTTTCTCCCTGATATCTCTAAAACCCTAGCTATTTATTATAAAAACCGAATATCGCCTGGGGTTACAACGCGGTCCTCCCCCTATCAAGCGATATTTCCACAGAGACCAAGCCGGCATATTTCCTTAGATGGCCAGACTTGCTGATGCCTAGTCGCCAAAATCACGGTCGTAAAAACCGCACTCGCGGAGGTATTACGTAACTACTGGCCACATGGCCTCCGCACCTGGGCTGGGTGTGTATTAGGCACAGCTCGACCACGGTCGCGCGGAGGTATTACGTAACAAAGTGCCCACCTGGGCTTAAGTGCATATTGGAACTGCACACGGCCCTCTAAAACAATTAATATCGCCACAGGCGAAAAGAAATAAGAGCATGTTCCATCACAGAGATTCAAAACTGTATTCATGAAAAAAGCGATGACTTCAGATTTCATAAAGTGAATTGTCCATTTATACTAATCAGTATTCCTCGGAATCCAGCTATTGGTGTCTATAGTGTACATTGATGTTCATTGCATACTACTTTCAAACAATGTCGTATGATTCCGGCACAGAAGTTGACCCATTAGGGTTATGATATTCAAGGATTCCTGGACGCTTTCGAGAACGTTTTATGATAGACATGTAGAGTCCATTTACCGATATGACGCATTATTGATCCTGTTTATACTGAACATACTTTTTTATAATTTTGGTTAAAATAGTCTACATATTTTTATTGTTAAGATGACTTGACAACTATAGGCTGTACTCGTGATGGGTGCCACCTTTCTCGCACATCTGATGAAATCACTGTTTTCACATTGATTTGAATTAATTAATATTTATCGATATTCCAGCACATCGGCTAATGGGTGTCAAGCAAAGATAAGTATGAATATGAGTATTTACATTAAAAATTATATAAAAACGCAATGTAAATAGATGTGGGAAAAGTACATATAGTACACAATTTAGGTAAGTATATTTTAAAATATTCCATTTTGGGATCCTTAAAAATCTAAATGTTTTATAATCTTTAAAATTAATTTTTATGGAATTAAAGATTCCAACACACTTCTGTTTCTCGTCGGTTTCAAATGCTTACACTCCATAAAAATGTGGCGTACAGTCGGTGTGCACTGGTAATTTTCATACTGAGTAGGAGGGTCCTTTTTGAAATAATAAAATTAATTAAATGTGTATGATCGATGCCAGCACAAATGATTTTAGAAATTCAAATGTTTTTAAAATTTTAAAATAAAGTTTTGGTGAAATTTAAGATTCCACCAACTTTTTGTTACCAAATATATATATTTTCTCCCCGGCTTCAGATGATTACTCTCCACCAAAATGTGGCGCACAGTCAGTGTGCACAGGTAATGTCCGCACTGGTGAGAAGGATCCTTTCTAAAATAATATGACTTAAATCTGTGTGGCCGATGCCAGCACAAAGTAATACCAATCCACCTTTCCAGCAGCGATAGTGATTTATGCCCGAATGCCATCTCAATCATCTAATTGTCCAACGAGGTCTGTCTTGTGCAGGTTTCGTCAAAACAGACTTCAAGTCTTCCTATAGAATGTATTCTCCTGTAGACAACAATGACCTTGTCAAATCGATCCATTGAGTCGTTTTTGTACGGAGATACGAATTTTGATTATAGTAACGGTTTTGTCGTTCAAATAAGCTATATAAACAATTATATCTTTTCACCACAGCCATCTGTCGTCCAAACTGCAAAAACGGAGGACACTGTGACAGACCCGGTCACTGTAACTGCCGCTCTGGTTATGACGGATACAGATGTGATGGACGTAAGTATCTACACTAGAATGCAGTGAGACACAGAGGATAATAAATTAGTTGCCAGTTATAAACAAAGAATGTCCCGAATGAAAAAAAGAGGACAAATTATTTGCAAGAAAGCTAGAATCGTCACAATAATATTCTGTTGTTTTTGGAGTAGAATTTGCAAGCGAATTGAGATGGGTTGCAGTATCTATAAGCCTTGATGCACTCAATTTTTATGAGTTATTACCAGCCTTTGTGGTATAGTGGTTAAATCATCGGTCTTTAGACTGGCAAGTACTAGGTTCGCATCCTGGTGCCGTCTTCGACCGGAGCGAGTTTAACGACTACATGGGTAAGGCTTCTCTTTCACAAATTACTAACATCTAATCACTAACACAGACAGAAAGCTCAGGTAGCTTATAGGTTATTGTTGAATAAAGGAAATTAATATTTATGTAATGACACCTCAGCATCTTAGCGACAGCACACACTCTTACAAATGATGCATAAAATACACTAATGCATTTCATTTTCATTTTATTTTGTTTCAGGAGAGTCTACACTTGTCGTTAAACAGAACAAGAACACCAAGTTAATACGAATACGAGTATTGATCAAAATACTCCAGACATACCAGTCATTTCCATTTTGGTATTATGTGCAGTGGCGGATCCAGAAAATGCATTTGTGTGTGTGTGTGGGGGGGGGGGGCAGAGACATACGGTGGAATGCCAAGGGTACTTTGGGGGAGGTTTGGAGGGGGTCGTAAAAAATAAAAATTAATATATAATAAAATTATAACTATCGCAAAATATAGGGGGGGGGGGGGGCGGGCCCCTGCCCCCTCCTAAATCCGCCTCTGATATGTTTCTGGAACATAGCAGATAAATACCTAATTATGAAAGATATCTGTACTACAATAACAAAGCTATCTGAACTCATCTTTTTATGTCCACTAGTCGAACTTTTAATCACAATAGCCTTGATGCCGTCACGTTAATTCTGTTTCAGTGCAATGTTCACACCGGACAGCGTGTTACCCTGGCATGTGTGAACGGAATCCGGACAGAACCACCACTACCTGTACCTGTGAGGATGGATTCGGCGGACCTAAGTGTATCAACAGTGAGTTGTAACAAGCTTATTTAGTTTTTAATAATTATGCATGTTCAGTTGTCATTTTTCATTATTATTATTTCTGTTAACATTGTTGGTATTCTTATTTTAAGAGTTCTAACTATTATAATTATTACGAAATGAGAAACACAAGTACGGCCATTCCAGGAAAGTATTACAATTACTATGAAGGAAATGCGATAATGTCAAGACTATGATATGGCTAAGAAAACACAAACTTTTTAATTTTTATAAAGCTCATCAATCTAGAACTTAAATCGTAAAAATTACCCACCTAATTATCTTGGTTTACAAAAATACTATTTTGATAGCGTCACACACGTGACGTTAAACAAACCCTTATTAACAGAAATTTAGGTACTAAAATATAGAAAAACAAGTATTATACTTCAGAAAAGATTAAAAGGTGATAATTTAAAAGTAAGAATGTTCAACTGAACAGCGAGAAGCTACGTATGAATATGCATATTGACATGCATATTGAATTAAAGAACTGAACATATAATGATTTCATTCAATACATTTAATACATGTGTATACTCTGTCAAAAAAGAAACACATAGGCGAAATAATCATGTAATTGTCTCTTTAATACAAAGTGGCATAATTTCGTTATTTATGATTGTATCACAGTCAAATTTGTCATGAGTATGTGACAATGTTCGTGCTATGGACTAACGGCAGTGGAGGCGTTTTCGTCACCAAACAGCGTCGCACGAGGGCCCTGAAATCAGTACCTTGTGTGGCCACCAGCAGCAGCAATCACTGCGCGACATCTCCTTGGCATAGACTGAATGAGTCTCTGAATCCGGGCACTTGCAATCCTAGCCCATTATTCCTGCAGTGCATGTGACAGTTGCGGAAGCGTCTGAGTCTCTGGGTCACGCTGGCATACACGTCTGTCCAGTTCGTCCCATAGATATTCAATGGGGTTGAAATCTGGCGATCTTGATGGCCATGGCAGCACATTAATGTTCTCATTCTGTAGGAAATCCATTGTTACACGTGCCGTATGCTGCCTGGCATTGTCGTGCTGAAAGGGTTCTCTCTGTCGATCCAAAATGGGAAGCATGTGACGACGAAGAATTTCATCCCGGTAGCGTACAGCTGTCTTGTACGAACACAAGTTCACTTCTGCCGGTGTATGAGATGGCTCCCCACATCATGACACTCCCTCCACGGAATCTGTCAACTTGGGCGACGCAGTTGTTGGCAAAACATTCATTGCGGCGTCTGTAAACACGTTGTCGTCCATCACATCGCGGTAGAAGGAAACGTGACTCGTCGCTGAACCATACTCGCCACCAGTTTCCCAAGTTCCACCCCTGTACATTCGTGGAACACGTAATTATCGATGTTGACGTCGCAGGACGGGGCCAACATACGGTCTCCTAGCCCGTAAAGCAGCTTATCGAAGTCGGTTCCGGATGATTTGTGCAGACACCATTCTCAAACCAGGTATGCGCCCAGCAGTGTTCGTTGCTGTGCAGAACCCGGATGTAGCGATCTTGTGCTGCAGTTGTTATGCGAGGTCTTCCACTTCTGGGCCAGTCTTCATCTGATTGAAACTGCTGGTACCTGTCCCAGAGACGTGAAATGGTGCTTTGATGGACGTTCATGTGACGTGCAACTCCTGACTGCGATACACCTAACTGGAGGCGGCTTATTGAAATGTTTCGATTCGGCAGGCTTAGTCTTGGCATCTTGTAACTCGTCTACGTCGAAATGGAAATGAGGCATCATTGCGAGCATTGCAGCTTTAAATACCCATCACTACCCCAAACGTTTGCCCCAGTTTCACGTGCATTCGCCAAAATCTGACCATTTCACGCCGATTTCCTACAATTGTCGCACAACGTGCCCCAACGTGCGATAAATTTGTTTAGGGTGCATTTGAGCATGCTGTCCCATTCCAGGAACATTAACAAACATGGTGATTCAGCAAAATTGTAAAAAAAGCTATATATTATGTAAACTCAAACACTTTTCTTCTTTCCCTATCACCTATGCGTTTCGTTTTTGACAGAGTATATATATGTATATATACACACACACACACACACATATATATCATTTTGGTGGTATAATAAATTCAGTCCCAATCGATGCAAAACGCATACGTAATACCAATACTATTAATATAACAATCACACAATGATAACATTGTTTCTGATTTAAGGTAAACACTTTAACATTTCGATTGAGTACAATGTTGTTGTTTTTTTCACTAAAATTAAATTTGTTATAGAGTAATAAAATCCCAAATATGCAAAGTTAACAACAAAACAAACAAAGATTATTCAGTTCCAGTGGATTAAACTTAATTCACAATCATTAAAATACATTTGTATAAAGAAAAGAAAATCAGTGACAAAACTTCACCTTCAATTAAAGCTAACCCACTACAAAGGTAATCAGACTGGAAACCATTAACTGAAGCACATGCTTTAACATTCTAAATTTACCCAGTCTTGTGTAAATATATAAAAGTGTAAAAGTGGCGAACGTGCGTACATGTATAGTATATATTTTGGGATAGATGTTGATTTAAGCCATATTATTTACAACTTTATAAGATTAGGTGTATCTCGGCCATCTTGGAATTAAATATGGCGGTCATTTTGAATTTTCAAATATAACTTTTTAATCTTTGAAAATAATTTTATCTGGATGTATCAATTCGACAAGAACAAAACTTGATGCACCTGATCGTTTGGCTGGGCATAAAAAACCCCACAAACAAACAAATAAACAAATCTGCCCACTAGTGTTTCGCTGTCATCTAAGACTTGGGTAAATGTCAATTAAACAAGCTTATCCGGAAAAGCAACTAGCCAATTTTCTGAAAAATTCGAAACAAATGATAAGGCACGGATATACGTTAATATTAATTCCTGCCAATTTCGCATCCTTATTAGCAGCAAAACTATGGCCTGAAGTAATCAGGAAAGTGATTTTTTTTTATAGTTCTTTGGCGTGATGGATTCAAGTTATAACGTTCAATATTATTCTTTCGATAGCAACACATATGATGTTCGTTGCATTGATGCAGTTATGATAAACAGATACCTTTACAAAATCTCTTTATAGATTATTACATTTTCTTGATTGAAAATGCAAACGAAGATAGTCAAATTGTTTTTTGGCAATAAATTTGAGATGGTCAGATTGTATCTTGGCAATATATTTGGTGTTAGTAGTTTTATTTAAGCCAATAAATTATTATTATTATTATTATTATTATTATTATAGTGCCAGCAAAATCAGCACCTGATATCAACACCATTCAGGCTAGAATGTCATTTTGGATGAGAGGAATAACCAATCCGATGGAAAAATACTCCCTCTTGGTGGATTCGACCAATAAGAAGGAGACTGATTTCTTATGGACCAATCGAGCTCAGTTTAACTGGATCAACATCACAGCTGTCAGTCAGTACATGGGAGATGATCTCCCGCCAAAACCAGCTTGGATAAAAGAAGCCAAATTCGGCATAATAGACGCTGAAGTGAACATCCGGTTAACTAAACTGTCCTATCAAGGTATTCTTACATAACTTCCATTCAGTGTTAGATTAATTCTGATCGATATTTAATCTTAACGGCCAGTAAGATTTGTAACCTCTGTCAGTGGATGCAGTACATTATTATCGCCTGTCCAAATGAACTCTCAGTTGACCAATTAAAACACAACTGGCATACCTTCGACTGTAGCCTTAAATACCCCGTTTACAATTTACAAAGATACTTTTAAACAGACTAATTACTCATGACATTTTTACACCGGACAGTTTTGGGTTACAATAGGCATTCAGGCTCCTTTTTGGGGAGGGGGGGGGGGGGGGGGGGGGGGGGGCAGGCTGATTTTTATTGCCCGAATGAAACGAAAATATCCGAATCTGGAACACAACGTATATTTATATTCGCATTACTACCACGATGCTACATAGGATTCCAAACAAATCAGTTTGCATTTTTACATGGATTACAACTAATATTGTGAGTCGAATGACGGAAATACATGGTGAAGATTTCAAGCTAGCTCATTTTGCCCCTCCCCCCTCCCCCAGCACTGGGGGAATGACCGCCCCCTCCCCCGATCCCCACCTCCACCCAGTCTCGAACGCTTATGATGTTCCTGACGGCCAGGTATAATAATACCGAGACCCTTTCCCCAACTCGTCTCTTATGCTTATTTTAGGGATTTTCACGAATCATATATATGTAATAAGCAAAATATCGGAAATAAATTCCAGAGGACTAGGAATATTAGGATTGAAAGTCCCGTGGACTAGGAGTACCAGGAATAAAAGTCCCACGGACTTACATTCCTCGGAATGCACGTCCCACAGACTTACATTCCTAGGAATACAAGTCCCACAGACTAGGATTCCGAGGAATGGAGGTCCGATCGGACAAAGATTAAGAAAATCACAAGTAATCAGATTGTGACTTACCGTCAAAATATAAACTTATAAAACATATTATTAAAAATTATGTTGGTGTATATAGAAGTTGTCTTTTGCTGTTCGCCAAATGTTAAGTTTTTTGGAGTTACCAGTTTTCATATATGTGTGGCTGCATGACAAAAGGTGCCACATGGTCAAAAAAAAGAAGAAGGTGTTTTTGAAGGAATAAGATAAAGCACATTCTACAGAGCAAAATTCTGTTTTAATTATAAAAATCGGATGAAAACTTTCCGAAATATTGAACTTTTTGTACAGACAATTATGATTTTTTTCCAAAGGACCATCTTTGAGAAAATGAAGTCCGAAGTTTTACACTAAAAAAACTGATTCATTATTGCTTGAAATCTTCATTAATAATAATAATATATGCCAACCAAGCTATTCTGTACTCTGTAACCACGTAATATTTGTTTTAACAGTATATGCCATCGACAAGAATTTATATTGAACCTCCATTATACATCCCCCCCCCCCCCCTTAAAAAAAAAAAAAAATGCACAATAGTATCCACCATCAATAAAATGAGAAACTATCAGTGCTCACACCAAATATGAATGCTATGACTAGACAGGAATATTTAGTCAAATATAAGTCAATAGTTCTCCAGCTTTGAACATACAGTAAGTTCTCACATACCAGGTTGTAACACGGCCAGAGTAATGAGCCCGATGACCACCTCGATTTCAGTAAATAGATTCGTTTGATTCGAAATCCGATTCTGACTCACTCTGATCCCTACTTACAAAGTAGTCCATAATAATGTCTTGTATTATATATATTTTTTAAAAACAAATTTGGTCTACATATGTTTCTTTTCTTTGTGTTGAACACATGGACATATAGCCTACTTTATATCCGTAGTTACATTATATACTTTTGAAAAAAAGCAAGATATTCGTCCAACTTCAATATGCTAATAAAAATGTAAGACGATTACAAAAATTCACTCACATATCTGATCCACAAGTCTATGACCTAATTTTTTATATTTTGACATAGAGATTTCAGACAACAATAATCTTAACAGACTCGTACACTTATCCATCACACTTTCTCGTGTCTTTCTGGCAGCTCGTGTAAATTGCAGAGTATAAAAAACGGACATCTAATTTGTCGGACTAGTATTTCTGTCGAAGGAATTTAAGTCCAGTAGGAATACAAGTCCTCGGATAAAAACAACTTAAAAATAAACCAGGTATAAAAGTCCGGGTAGGACTATGGTTCCTAAGCTATGGAGGTCTGATAGGACTACTGTTCCTCGGAACCGAGGTCCAACGGACCTTGGTTCCCATGGACCTGCGTTCCTTTTACATTGGCTCCCACCCAACGCGCGTTTAATGACTCAGTGGGTAGATGTAAGGCCACTAACCGACTTCTCTCTTAATAACAACTAACTCACTGTCCTGGATAGACAGACCAGCCAGCATGCTTGAACCGTAATCGGATATAAGCACGAACATAAATATTAAGGAATGAATAAAGGTATCGAGTAACATACCTTTTCAGTTTCACATACAGTGCGCTCGGATCTACTGGAGTTGACAAGAAGCCAAAAGCACATTGGGTTTGCAAAAAGTGATGACTTAAGCAAGAGGTTGCAAGCAATGTGTCTGCTCACGATGGAAAACTATTTCCCCCACTTTTTGTAAAGTGCATTCACTGCTAATATACAACTTCCATTTGAGTAGTTGCATGTAGACCCCCCTCCATGTAAAATGGTATGGATGGTGATTCATATTTGAAAACGTTATTCAACCATTTATTTGTCACCCAAAATTCCTTTATTCCTAATCTATCTCAGTATATCTTGCACCCATTGCTACATATTCATTTCTGGAAAAAAAGAGAAGGAACATAGTATTTGTGTAACGGCACTTCAGAATATTTTAAAGTAAAGCTATTTATTGTTCATCCATACTTTGCCTAGAGAGAGTGAAATCAAACCCACTACCGTCACATAAAAGCGAATGCTGTAGTCCCCCTACTCACCATGCAGGAGGGATGATGATGTAGTCCCCCTACACGCCATGCAGGAGGGATGACGCTGTAGTCCCGCTACACGTCATATGGAGGGATGATGATGTAGTCTCCTACACGCCATGCAGGAGGGATGATGCTGTAGTCCCGCTACACGTCATGCAGGAGGGATGATGATGTAGTCTCCTACACGCCATGCAGGAGGGATGATGCTGTAGTCCCGCTACACGTCATGCAGGAGGGATGATGATGTAGTCTCCTACACGCCATGCAGGAGGGATGATGCTGTAGTCCCGCTACACGTCATGCAGGAGGGATGATGATGTAGTCTCCTACACGCCATGAAGGAGGGATGATGCTGTAGTCCCGCTACACGTCATGCAGGAGGGATGATGATGTAGTCTCCTACACGCCATGCAGGAGGGATGATGCTGTAGTCCCGCTACACGTCATGCAGGAAGGATGATGCTGTAGTCCCCCTACACGCCATGCAGGAGGGATGATGCTGTAGTCCCCCTTCACACCATGCAGGAGAGATGATGTTGTAGTCCCCCTACACGCCATGCAAGAGGGATACTGCTGTAGTCCTCCTACACGCCATGTAGGAGGGATGACGCTGTAGTCCGCCTACAAGCCATGAAGCAGGGATGATGCTGTAGTCCTGCTACACGTCATGCAGGAGGGATGATGATGTAGTCCCCCTACACGTCATGCAGGAGGGATGATGCTGTAGTCCCCCTACTCGTCATGCAGGAGGGATGATGATGTAGTTCTGCTACACGTCATGCAGAAGGGAAGATGCTGTAGTCCCCCACACGCCATGTAGGAGGGATGATGCTGTAGTCCCGCTACTCGCTATGAAGCAGGGATGATGCTGTAGTCCCCCTACACGTCATGCAGGAGGGATGATGCTGTAGTCTCCCTACACGCCATGAAGCAGGGATGATGATATAGTCCCGCTACACGTCATGCAGGAGGGATGATGCTATAGTCCCCCTACACGCCATGAAGCAGGGATGATGCTGTAGTCCCGCTACACGTCGTACAGGAGGGATGATGCTGTAGTCCCCCTACACGTCATGCAGGATGGATGATGCTGTAGTCCCGCCACACGTCATGTAACAGGGATGATGCTGTAGTCCCGCCACACGTCATGAAGCAGGGATGACGCTGTAGTCCCGCCACACGTCATGAAGCAGGGATGATGCTGTAGTCCCGCCACACGTCATGAAACAGGGATGATGCTGTAGTCCCGCTACTCGTCATGCAGGAGGGATGAAACATCATTTTACGGATCTCCTGTGGGAGTGGCGGTCCTTCTAAGGACCATGAAAACATCCACGACTGTCTAAAGCATCCTTTCGACTCTGCCTTGAGCAAAGATACGATTTTCATTACGGAATACGGTTTGGTCATTCCGATTTATAGAAATGTCCCACAGATACAACACATACCACAGCCTTTTGTTAGTCACTCAGAATATCTCGATCTGTCGAAAAAGTTCGTTCGATTCCATTTCCAATTACACCTCTGTCGAGCACTTTACCATTGAAGTACATCCCACCCTCACTGCGGTTCTGACGTTATTCTTAATACATATAGGCGTACGGGCTCCCATTTGTGTAGGGGGCAGTCTGGGTTTTGCCCGAATCTATATACCCGAATCTGGGTAACAACATTTATTTATATCTGCATTACTACAGCTATATAGGGTTGCAAACAAATCGCTACGCATTTTACATGGATTACAACTAATTTTGAGGGTAAAACGATGAAAGGTTTGAGGTTAGCACGTTTTGCCCGAATATCGCTATAATTTTTGCCCGAATTTGAAGATTTGCCCTCTCTGTCGTACGCTTATTTTAATTAACATCTACGTGTACGATCATGGTCTTATTTCTACTTTATGTACTTCAGTTGAAAAGCTAGACTCGGTCGCTAATCATTCATATTTTAAATTACCTTGTTTGTTTAAATTTATTATTATTATGATTTTTAGATACTAGCAAATTTGTTAGCAAAGATGAAACTCTGAAGTGTAACCGGACCTTTACATCTTTGAATATTGGTACACGATCACCTGCCCCGGATGTCGTAAACTGCAGTATCAGTCTTCCAAACTTTGACAGGCAGCTGGAAAATGGCGACAGGTAAAAACGCGTGTTGTTTGTTTTGCACCTTGATGCATCATTATATCATAATTCTAACGCATTAGTGCAGATATGACTGGCATTTAATTAAGCTGTATGATCATGATCGGCAAAAAATTTATTAGAAAGTTCATTAGAACGCTGATTAGAAGTTAATGCACATGATTGAACACAGGGGCAAACGATTACACAGACAGAAAAAATGCACGCACACGCACGCACACGCACGCACACACACACAAACACACACACACACACGTTCCAGATATTGGACATTTGGTCTGAATATGAAGAAAAAGCCAGTAGCCAGGATTTTATATTGGGGGTGGGGTGGGGGGGGGTGGGGGGGGGGGGGGCGCTATTAGGAGCCATCTATGTATGTATATATGTATGCATGCACAATTTTATAAAATTTAATATATTTAAAAAAACCTTCATTTGCTTGTTGATAAAGAAACCGATGTAAGTTTAATCGTGAGAAAGTGAACACTCAGCAGCGACTGGTTGTATCAACATTCATTTCTATCTATACAACTTGCAATTGTGTTAATTGTTTCAACGAACATATTTATATTCTGTTCATTTGTTAATTTGAACTTTCTAAAGGAATATATCATACTATTTTTAGACTGACCGTGACCTTCACAACTAAAAGTGGCGGATATCGTAGACTGGTGGATACAAAACATCCTTACTGGACATATGAGACACACGATTTTAACGGACATGTTAAAGTTAAGGATGTTGAGTTCCGGTTTGATACAGCTAAACCAAAACACTGTAGACTTAAAAATCCGTCCTGTACAGATGAAATATTTAGTGTGGATAATGACATACATGTCACAAACGTAAGTTACCTGTCATCAAATGAAAGTTTGAAAAATGTTCTTGTATACAAAGCGATTTTTATATAACAAAAAGCAAGACATAACACACTACAACCCCTCCCCAAATCTACAAAACAAACAACCCCTCCAAAAAAGAAAAATCCCAACACAATCTCCAATAAAAAAAAAAACCCCAAAAAAAAACCAATAACCAAGAACAAAGACCCCACCCAAACAAACAAAACAAGACTTCATTGGGCAATAGTTTGTTCAGATTATGTAACAGAAACCATGGTGAAGTGAAAGAAAAATTCATGGCCGAATTTTCGAAGACCGAAAACTGTTTTTCTTAGATGCAGATGTTTAAGAATTTTACAACACCAGTCTATGTAAATTCAAACCCAGAGTCTAGTCTAACTGGATCCCTGCTTATAAAACTTAAAACCAGACTCAATCTCTAATGACGTCGCACACATACAATTTGTATGGCATTCTCATGACATTAGTGTCTCAGACTCTATTAGCGTCTCGAGTCTAGACTCTAAAAGTTGTATAAGCACCAGGCCAGGATACTTGTACATGTATTTTTCCATAATCAAAACCAGACACTCTACTATTAAAGTAGTTCCTAAGTTTGATCAGGATACTTGTACATGTATTTTTCTAGAATCAAAACCAGACACTCTGCTATTAAAGTAGTTCCTAAGTTTGATCAGGATACTTGTACATGTACTTCTATAATCAAAACCAGACACTCTGCTATTAAAGTAGTTCCTAAGTTTGATCAGGATACTTGTACATGTATTTTTCTATAATCGAAACCAGACACTCTGCTATTAAAGTAGTTCCTAAGTTTGATCAGGATACTTGCACATGTACTTCTATAATCAAAACCAGACACTCTACTGTTAAAGTAGTTCCTAAGTTTAATCAGGATACTTGTACATGTACTTCTATAATCAAAACCAGACACTCTGCTATTAAAGTAGTTCCTAAGTTTGATCAGGATACTTGTACATGTATTTTTCTATAATCGAAACCAGACACTCTGCTATTAAAGTAGTTCCTAAGTTTGATCAGGATACTTGTACATGTATTTTTCTATAATCAAAACCAGACACTCTGCTATTAAAGTAGTTCGTAAGTTTGATCAGGATACTTGTACATGTATTTTTCTATAATCGAAACCAGACACTATAATATTAAAGTAGTTCCTAAGTTTGATCAGGCTACTTGTACATGTATTTTTCTATAATCGAAACCAGACACCATACTATTAAAGTAGTTCCTAAGTTTGATCAGGATACTTGTACATGTATTTTTCTATAATCGAAACCAGACACTCTGCTATTAAAGTAGTTCCTAAGTTTGATCAGGATACTTGTACATGTATTTTTCTATAATCAAAACCAGACACTCTGCTATTAAAGTAGTTCGTAAGTTTGATCAGGATACTTGTACATGTATTTTTCTATAATCGAAACCAGACACTATAATATTAAAGTAGTTCCTAAGTTTGATCAGGATACTTGTACATGTACTTCTATAATCAAAACCAGACACTCTGCTATTAAAGTAGTTCCTAAGTTTGATCAGGATACTTGTACATGTATTTTTCTATAATCGAAACCAGACACTATAATATTAAAGTAGTTCCTAAGTTTGATCAGGATACTTGTACATGTATTTTTCTATAATCGAAACCAGACACTGCTATTAAAGTAGTTCCTAAGTTTGATCAGGCTACATGTAGATGTATTTTTCTATAATCGAAACCAGACACCATACTATTAAAGTAGTTCCTAAGTTTGATCAGGATACTTGTACATGTACTTCTATAATCAAAACCAGACACTCTGCTATTAAAGTAGTTCGTAAGTTTGATCAGGATACTTGTACATGTATTTTTCTATAATCGAAACCAGACACTATAATATTAAAGTAGTTCCTAAGTTTGATCAGGCTACTTGTACATGTATTTTTCTATAATCGAAACCAGACACCATACTATTAAAGTAGTTCCTAAGTTTGATCAGGATACTTGTACATGTATTTTTCTATAATCGAAACCAGACACTCTGCTATTAAAGTAGTTCCTAAGTTTGATCAGGATACTTGTACATGTATTTTTTCTATAATCAAAACCAGACACTCTGCTATTAAAGTAGTTCGTAAGTTTGATCAGGATACTTGTACATGTATTTTTCTATAATCGAAACCAGACACTATAATATTAAAGTAGTTCCTAAGTTTGATCAGGATACTTGTACATGTACTTCTATAATCAAAACCAGACACTCTGCTATTAAAGTAGTTCCTAAGTTTGATCAGGATACTTGTACATGTATTTTTCTATAATCGAAACCAGACACTATAATATTAAAGTAGTTCCTAAGTTTGATCAGGATACTTGTACATGTATTTTTCTATAATCGAAACCAGACACTGCTATTAAAGTAGTTCCTAAGTTTGATCAGGCTACATGTAGATGTATTTTTCTATAATCGAAACCAGATACCATACTATTAAAGTAGTTCCTAAGTTTGATCAGGATACTTGTACATGTACTTCTATAATCAAAACCAGACACTCTGCTATTAAAGTAGTTCGTAAGTCTGATCAACTACGTTGAATCTGGATCAGAGAGAAATTTGCCAGTTATTTAATGATATAATATATGGCATATATTTATTACAGTCCGCGTTTAATAGCCTGCACTACGGAGCAATTTGTCATGACATGTTACGTACGGTATATATTTGATACAATCAATCTTTTTTAACTGCATAAGGTCCAGACATTTTGCAAGTCAATTTACATTACGTATACATTTTACTTGCACCGTCATCCACAACACTAACTTCATATGATCACAATGACTAGACAGGTAGCAAGATACATCATAGTACCTCAGCGCGTTAAAGTTTGAGGTGCATCCAGCGTTTCTTTCCACAGATACCAGTCCTGCTGTTGGTGATAAAAGTAGTAGGCGGGATACTCTGGCCCCATTTAAGCTTATCTCTGACCTACTTAATTTGTCCTAATTACTGACATTGTGCTGACGTGGCCAGAAAATTGTGACCTAGATTTTATGTTCTGTTTTTTTTTTTACGGTCTACTTACACCAACGGCTTACCAGTAAAAGGCCCTCATTTGGGCATGAGCACAATTTCAGTAATTAGGGCAAATTAAGTAGGTCAGAGAGAGAGAGAGAGAGAGAGAGAGAGAGAGAGAGAGAGAGAGAGAGAGAGAGAGAGAGAGAGAGAGAGAGAGAGTGTGTGAGTGAGTGAGTGAGTGTCTGGGGTGCATGAGAGGTGTACCATCAGAAGGCCATATTTGTTCACGTGACCTAGCGCTCATTTGCATAAATGGGGTAAGAGTAGCCAGCCTACTACAGATAAATGTGTCAGGGTTTGCTATCATACAATGTTGTTTTATGTGGCCAGTTAGTAAATCCCTGTAATGTAAACTTAACTAGTTTCAGTGTCGTTCGGTTGCTACTGTTTGGAACTAGGGTAGTCAAAGACGCTTCCCATTATGGCTGAAACGAAAAGGTTAACATACATTTGTTTTCTAAATATAAAGTATAAATGCAAAGCCTAATTTTAAAGCGTATATTCTATTCTATATGTGTACGATTAACTTACATTTGAGTGCAAAGAAGTTATCAACATTATGTTGTATCTTATAACATTAATTTAAGATAGTGATACCAGGGCCCCGAACCCTGACATTACCGTATTTCTTTTCTGGGAGTAATAAACTTTGAAAAACTAAAAAACAAAACAAAGAGACAACAACAACCAAACAACAAAAAATCAACATTATGTTAATTACCGACTGAAAGCTTTTACAGAAAGACCAATTACATTCCATTTGGTCATGGTGTTAGTATGTGATACATGGTACAAAACATCTCACCTTCTGCTTGCCATAATATTTAAGCGTATTAAATACTGTTTTTACTTTCCTCTCTAGTTAACATATTTTATTAATACAAAAGAGGATTATAATTTTACTAAGTTCGTATTTTTAGACTAAATAGGGAAACGTTAGCTATCTTCAGACAACTTAAGAAGCAACTAAAGTCTGATTTTTCTTTCTTGCAGACTCCAATTATTTTGAATTGGAATGGCTGGACTGACACTCTGTCTGGAATGTTCCGCTACGCTTGGGAAGTCTTCAAATTGGTGCCAGACATTAGCGGTAAACTGCACGAGCAATATCCACTGAAACCCTTGAAGATAACGGAAGTGATGCACGCAAACCTTAGTAGCGTGACGCCGTCTTTTCATCCTTCTGAACCCGGGATGTATTCTTTCATCCTAGAAGCATCAGATATGGCAAACAACTCTGTCTTTATCAGACGCTTATGTCTGTATGACCCATCATCTGAAATCACCTTCAATTCCATTGCGCTAAAAATAGATTCCGCTAGAGGATTCGACAAAGATGTCTGGAGTTCTGACGTAACCAATCCACTGGTCGTTAACTGGAAAGATCATTTTGTTAACAAGATTCACGAAGACAACAAACTTCTTAACCTTGTGAAAGTGTATCCACAGCAACTGGAAGATGGCCTGAAGAAAATTACGGATGATGACAATTATGGAGCAAGAACAGTAGCAGCCATCGACAACAGCCGCGGCATTGTCAAGTTCGAGATTGCCCACGCAAAGGACAGTAAAGGAGGACAAGGACAACACGAGCCGACGACTGGATGGAGAACTTTAAGTTCTTCAACTCTGAGCACAACTGTCAGTCCCAATAATCCAAGTCGAGGAGACACCGTCAGTATCTGGGTTCGAGCAACGGACATCACAGATCGAAGTAAGACAGACGTGATCCGGGTTCATTATGATGATTCACCACCAAGCGCATTAAAAACAGTAAAGTTTAAAAGAAATGTTCCAGGCACTTACCCATTTGGATCGAAGTAAGTATATAATTTGCATCACAGCCTAAAGTTCAAGGCTGAGTTTCACGTTAGAGAAGGTACACTCCACGTATGTTAAATTGGAAAATATGTTAATAAATTTGTTTTTAAAAACTATCGACAAGCACTCGGAAAAAAACAAACAAAATAAACACACAAAAAGCAGCTATAGTTTGCAAAATTAATTTTAACTTTTGTCCATACTTTTTTTCAATTGTAATAAAATAGAATTTTAGTTAATGATACAAAAAACCCAAAACAAACATAAACTAATTTTCATCAATCTGAGTTAATTACTTGCTATTATAATTGTATCTTAAATGAAAACATTTATATAATAATAATAATAAAATTAATAAAATTAATAATAATAATAATAATAATAATAAGTAGTAGTAGTAGTATTTGCTGATTTCTGAATAGTAATGTTATACATGATGTATCAGCTTCTATTATTTACATAGATTAGACTGACTGCTTTAATATGTGTGAATATTTGTTTTCATGAATATAATTATACATAACAATCCATTACAGAGTTAATTTGACCATGTTTGACATGGACAGTGGGATTTATCAAGTTAACATGACAACCGTGCGACTGAAGTCAGCTACTAATATGATGTCTCATTCCTACAAAATTCCGACAATACCAGTAAGCGATTGGTTTATTCCAACACTCTTTTAAACATGCATCATACACGCGCACGCATGGAGTCACATACACACATACATGCTCGCTTGTGTATACTGTTGCTGACCTTGGACAGGAAGAAAGTTATTAAGGACATATACTAGTGTTTTAGTTGAGAGCTCTGTCTTGTTCAGGGTTACGTTTTCGATGGTCTAGATCTCGGATAAAGGTTTTGTCGTTCAGACTGCACATCTCTTTCTGCAAAATCCCTTTCTGCTAATGAAAATGTATTTTGAGATTTATTTATGTTCAAGTTTGTTGTTGTTTGACGACACCACTAGAGCACACTGATTAATTAATCATCGGCTATTGGATGTCAAACATTTGATATTTCTGACATGTAGTCATCAGAGGAAACCCGCTACAGTTTTCTTAATGTAGCAAAGGATCTTTTATATGCACTTTCCCACAGGCAGTAAAGCACATACCATGGCCTTTGACCAGTTGTGATGCACTGGTTGGAATGAGAAAACCCCAATCATTTGAATGATCCATCGAGGTAGTTCGATCCTGCGACACAAGCACCTCAAGCGAGCACTCAACCGACTATTTATGTCGAAGACAGTATCACAATGATCGATTATTTTATATCCAGTGGCCGATAATTAATGTGCTGCAGTGATGTTATTAAACAAAAACTATAACTATCATCACTGGGAATGGAAGTCCTCCAATAGATTAGATACGTCTTTTCTAAATACAGTTATTTTAGTTCATAACGTATCTCACATTATTAACTATGGCAGTCCTCCAGTAGATTAGATACGTCTTTTCTAAATACACAGTTATTTTAGTTCATAACGTATCTCTCATTATTACTTATGGCAGTCCTCCAGTAGATTAGATACGTCTTTTCTAAATACAGTTATTTTAGTTCATAACGTATCTCACATTATTACGTATGGCAGTCCTTCAGTAGATTAGATACGTCTTTTCTAAATACACAGCTATTTTAGTTCATAACGTATCTCTCATTATTACTTATGGCAGTCCTCCAGTAGATTAGATACGTCTTTTCTAAATACACAGTTATTTTAGTTCATAACGTATCTCTCATTATTACTTATGGCAGTCCTCCAGTAGATTAGATACGTCTTTTCTAAATACAGTTATTTTAGTTCATAACGTATCTCACATTATTACCTATGGCAGTCTTCCAGTAGATTAGATACGTCTTTTCTAAATACACAGCTGTTTTAGTTCATAACGTATCTCAAATTATTACCTGTGTTAAGAGAAAAAAGTTATGAATATCCTCCTCATCGACCAAAGTAAGCAAATATGTATTGAAAACAATGTCTAGACAAATGTGTGCAACAATTCAGACGGCTTGATATATATTGTGTTGGTGACGTAGGGTGTTAGATTAAATAACGCATTCATGCAGTATAATAATTTTATTTTTGTAGAAGTCAGAATGTCAAGATTTTTTAGAAGACAACTGTTTCTGCTCGAGTGACCAGCCAGACATGTGTCAAAGGAAAACTCAAGTTCTAGATATCGACAACTGCTGGCTGATGGTTGATAAAGATGGACTCAAATCCGAGACCGTTGAATTGCACTTTACGATATTTAATAATGCGCTTCTCTCGGTCACTCGCAAAGTCCAGGTAAGTAATGATTTTCAAAACAAATTTAAAATGGGAACTTCAAGTCAAGACGAGCTGTCTCTTTACATTTGAATATAATAAAAGAGTTAAAAAGTCATTTTGGTATTTTTCAGGTTTCAAATCTGTTGAGCCTGAATGGCACAGAATCTTGTAAGTATTTACAACACTATATAACATTTAATGAAGATAACAAATGAACAATTCACCTCTAAATACATTTAAAAAATAAAAAGGTGATATTTAAACAAATATCATTAATAATAATAATAATAATAATAATAATAATAAATTATTATTATAATTATTATAATTATTATTATTATTATTACAGAAAACTTGAAATAGTTAAAATATAGTTCACTAGAGCTGCTGTGATATTCACAACCCATGTCTATAGTCTCGAAGGATGTCTACACACATTACTTGATTATAGCTGTGATATTCACAACCCATGTCTATAGTTGCGGAGAATGTCTACACACATTACTTGATTATAGCTGTGATATTCATAACCCATGTCTATAGTTGCGGAGGATTCCTACACACATTACTTGATTATAGCTGTGATATTCATAACCCATGTCTATAGTTGCGGAGGATGTCTACACACATTACTTGATTATAGCCGTGATATTCACAACCCATGTCTATAGTTGCGGAGGATGTCTACACACATTACTTGATTATAGCTGTGATATTCACAACCCATGTCTATAGTTGCGGAGGATGTCTACACACATTACTTGATTATAGCTGTGATATTCATAACCCATGTCTATAGTTGCGGAGGATGTCTACACACATTACTTGATTATAGCTGTGATATTCATAACCCATGTCTATAGTTGCGGAGGATGTCTACACACATTACTTGATTATAGCTGTGATATTCACAACCCATGTCTATAGTTGCGGAGGATGTCTACACACATTACTTGATTATAGCTGTGATATTCACAACCCATGTCTATAGTTGCGGAGGATGTCTACACACATTACTTGATTATAGCTGTGATATTCACAACCCATGTCTATAGTTGCGGAGGATGTCTACACACATTACTTGATTATAGCTGTGATATTCACAACCCATGTCTATAGTCGCGGAGGATGTCTACACACATTACTTGATTATAGCTGTGATATTCACAACCCATGTCTATAGTCGCGGAGGATGTCTACACACATTACTTGATTATAGCTGTGATATTCATAACCCATGTCTATAGTCGCGGAGGATGTCTACACACATTACTTGATTATAGCTGTGATATTCACAACCCATGTCTATAGTCGCGGAGGATGTCTACACACATTACTTGATTATAGCTGTGATTTGACTATATATTTCAGTCCTGGGTCCTATGCGTATTCGTAATGAAAGTGTCACCCAGACTGGAGCTAGGATCAGGTGGGACCACGCCCCCGCATGTTACAAACGGACTGAAATGTGGATCAACTACAAGAACAAAGATGGAAAGCTCATAAAGAAGAGTTTACATAAAAACGCAGTGTATGAAGATATTATCGGACTCGAACCCGGTACCAACTACACCATACAGCTGATAACTCAGTATGCAGAGGTGATGAGTGAACCAGTGAACTTTTTACTTGTAACTCGTAAGTATTATCAGTATTGAAAATGTTAGCTGGAGTACTCCGGCTTTCGAGGGCTAGATCATACGGTCTTGATTACGGATAACGTCAATTGCTACGATTCTCTCCTGGGTTGTCATGCCACGACCTGAACAGATCAGGCCATTTTAAGGACTCCTATGGGCAACCTAGGGAGACGTGTCAACACCAAGTAGGTCCACTTAACGAGCTACTCTCGCTATACTAATGTTCCAAAACTATAGGTAGCTTCCTATTTTCCTTTTTGGCGGAGTGTTCAAAATTGTGCCTAATTTCCTTCACAAAAACTGCGCACCCTTTCTTTTTGGCTTAATCCTTACGGGACATTCCAAATTCCATAGCACCATACCACCCTCCGCCTGTTACCAGCCCCAGTTGGACTGCTGGTGCTCCCTTGCACTTGTCAGTGCAGGCGGTCCCCCTCCAACCCACCCTACCCCTTTCCAGTGCTGGACAGGCGTGCGTTACAACAGCTTGCTCTTAATGTGCATGTTAAACACTCTGACCTGATCTGATGGATAACGGTTTTGTCATTCAGATGTGGACGGTTATAATCGCTCTCAGCCGTTGGAAATTACACAGGGCTTTGCCTATCGGCGAGTAGGGTCAATAAGCAAAAATGCCCTGCTCTAATATAACAATAATCCTATGCTTGACGTTAAATACCGTTACACTGATCATTTTCGAGTTCACATAATTATACTACAAGAAGAAAACCCATAGGGTTTCTTCCTGTAGTATGTGTATTAGTGATTAGTTTGTAAACTATTTATTAACGAAGAACTCGAAAATCAATGTATATAGCGTCAAACATAGGATTATTGTTGTATTAGAATGTGAATCTTTGCCTACTATGTGGCAGACAAAAGTCCTGCATTTTAATTATAGAGTTACGTATAACGGCAGAAGAGCGATTACAACCGACCAAATGTTCGGCTAGCTCTCGAACGGCAGAGTCCTCGGACTAAGAAAATCTTCCATTGACGGCTTCATACAGTATTTACTGAACTTAGTAGATCTGTGGCAATTTTTCATTTCATTTCAACTGATTTTCATGCTTATATCCAATTAAGATTCAATCACACTGTTCTGGGCACACCTCAGCTATCTGGGCTGTCTGTGCAGGACAGTGGTTAGTGAGCAAAAAGAGGATGTAATGGTCTTACAATTACACATTAAGTGGTTAAAACTCGCTCTGTGTGGGAGCCTGTACAGGACTGCGAACCCAGTACCTAGCAGCCTTATGGCCGATGGCTTAACCACGACACCACCGAGATTGGTCTCTAGCAATTATAAATCTAGTGTCTTTTATAACCCAATTTGTTGACTGTTATATCACGGCATTGAAGAGTTAGCAACTGGTTACATATCTCGTGCCGATTGGTGATGGGGTAGGTGTTCTATTCAGGTGCTCCCGTCAAACAAAATCGTCGTAGGCTGGCATTCGGACTTGCAAAGGAAAATCCGCTAGGGAACGAATATCATGATTAGAATAATATGATAATGTATTTAATTAAATACCACGTCAGTAGTGTTACAACATCCTAAGTTACAGCTGGCTTGCAATGTGGAACCTATTGTAGTACTATGCTTATACATTTTTTCAAGCTAGTCTTAATAGTGACCACCCTGCTAAAGACAAAACTAGAAGGATATGTTACCCCTGAAGACAAAGCAGAACAGTGGAATGGCAGTCCTACAGCAGAAATGGCAGACGGTAGTCGAATAGGAAGAATGTGTCGCCTTCAGTGGCAATTCTCCTATAGGCGAAGTACTGAGTGACAGTCCTATAAGCGAGGTATATCCATGTAGTGGCAGTCCTCACAGAGACGAAATAATCTTGGAATGAGTCATCTTATAAACTAAACTAGTCATGCAGTGGCAGTCCTCATAAAGGCGAAGTAATCACGGAATGACAGTAATCTTATAAATGAAGTAGGCTTGTGTGATGAGAATCCTCTATAGACGAAGTAATCTCGGTGTGGCAATCCTCTTGTAAAGTGAAGTAGGTGTATGTGGTGGCAGTCTTCATATAGGCGAAACATGATTCATGGCAGCAAAATATTCTCTAGACTTAGTTGTATACAATAGTGCACACGTGCATGTATATGCTTGTGCATGTTTATCACAGTGCATACCTTTTTATTTACAGTCTTTATATAATTTAATATATTTCCAGAAGCTGCATAATTATATATACATGTGTATATTATATATATTCGGAGTCTATATATTTTTTTATAATTACAGTCTGTATTAATTTATATAATTCCAGAGTGTGCATAATTTTGTACACTTCCAGAGTGTTTATAATTTTGTATAATTAGTCTATAATTTTGAATACTTCTAGAGTGTTTATAATTTTGTATAATTACAGTATCTAACGTTGCATACATCCAGAGTGTTTATAATTTTGTATAATTACAGTATCTAATTTTGCATACTTCCAGAGTGTTTATAATTTTATATAATTCCAGAGTCTGACCCAGTATCCAGTGGTCTTAGTGGCGGCTCAGCTGCTGGGGTCTCTTTTGGTAAGTTGCTAGAAATGTCTGATATTTTATACTGCTAATAGACAGTTTACAGTTTTTACAGACTTGCTTGCCGTTTATCTTATTATCAACTAACAACCTAAGAGAAACTGCTGTTCCTAAACTAAAGTCTGAAATAAAGAAAATAAAGATTAAACAAACACACTATAATATTTTACACACGATAACAGAACATTATTTAATATTGTCTTATATTATATTTAATTTAAAAAATAATAATACATTACTAATAATATATAATTCCATGATAGCTAGATTGATTTTCATATTTAAGGTCTGTTAAAACAAGGTCATAACGAGTCAATTACTTTGTATACAAAATATTTTGTCCTATATAGTTTTAAGTAATTACTTGCAATCGATTCGCGAGTGCATGCCATCGCTGCTGTCATACGCGAAATTCGATTTGACCACCCAGTCTTGAGAGTGGCAGTTCTCCTACAGGCTGATAGGAAGCACGTATTGTCCCGGCCCCTGCGCGTGCTGTATCCGCACCGTAAGCAGGGGTGTAACATTCTCTTTGAGAATGGCCAATACAGCACAAATCCCCTTGTTTGTTTTCGAGATATGACTGAAATTTTGAGTAAAAGTCAGTATCTATCTGTGATATTTGTATTTTTGCAGTTCTTTACACTGTTTTTATTTAAATTTTGAATTTTTATATTGATGTTGATCATCACTTTATTTATTTGCATGACCATAGTTTGACACCCAATAGCCGATGTATTTTTCGTGCTGGGGTGCCGTTAAACATTCATTCATTCGTATTGTCCCGGAGAGTGGCAATCCTCCTATAGACGAAGCATATGATAGAGCTTCATGGCAGCAGTCGTGTCTTAGTCAAAACGTCCCTTTTTCTCTACTCTTTTAAACAGTAATTTGTATTAAGCTTTATTGACATTTTTGTTTCCGTAACACCCTTATAATAAGATTGAAGAAAAATATACGAAGTTCTTTCTCATTCCTAATATACTGTTCTTGGAATAACACTGACCTGTTTGTACGTTTAGACACATCGACGGGTTCTTGTTTTGGCAATTGCTTCTTTTATACAATTGTTTGGCTTGAAAACATTAAATATATTAGCCTTAGGTGTACTAATTAATCATTTTAATGAACCACTTTATAAACTATGACATTCTTACCATCATTACTATCATAATAGTGTTCACAAAACGGTTTTGTTCCAGGAGTATTACTCTTAATTGCCTTTGTCCTACTGATTGTCGGATTTCTAATGTGGCGACAAGGGCGAATCCAAACGGTGGGACAGGTCCTGCGGTTCGATAGGTTGGATCATTTGATACAGGTCGTGACACATAATGAAGGGGAGGCTTCTACTCCAGCAGCGGGCAGCAAGGTTAAGAGACAGCCAACAGTCTCCCTTGCTGTTGGTGTGAGTATTCTTATTTCATGTTTACCAAGGTCAATTAGAGACATTCTTTTAGTGCAATATATTGACCTGGTCCTTTATAAAACATACATGCTTGATGGATATTTTGTCTGACTTTTTCATGCCATCCATACGGAAGATAGATAATCTTAAATAATTATAATCAGAGTTTTTCATTTATTTGAATGAGTACTATTCTTAAGACAATAAAACCAACAACACAAAAAACCCACACAAAACCCCCACAAAAACAAACAAACTCAAGAGCAACAACAACAAAAGAAAACATGACAGACTTGCATGATTGTATCTAGAAGAGGGCAGGAAGGAGGCAGTTGCATCTCCAGATGAATACAACTAAGAACCATTTTTGTCAACCAGGAGAAGACTCTGTTAATGCGCCTTGATTTGTTTTGTACTGTAACCTAGTCTAGGTTCGATCCAGTCTTGGTACGGATGTGTATTTTCTAATACTAGATTCAGGATGTTTATACTTAAGGTTAAGGCGTGTAAGGTTAAAACAGATTTTAGCCTTTACCATCCATCCCCCAATCTCATATAGGTGACATATGTTGTCAGCAAAAATACTTGACCTATACATTATACATGATTTATGTTTTGCCACACAGAATAGCACATACTCTCCGGATGATGAAATCTATCTGTACGGAAGCATGGCCTTCGAAGCGAAACAGTCGTGGTATGTCTACCATGACGATCTGACGTTGGTAAAACTCATCCACACAGGACGATTTGCTAAAATATACACGGCCACGTGGAAGGGCGCTCCTAAAGACCACAATGAGGTCATTGCTAAGATGGTCAAAGGTTTGTCTTTCTTTACAACTTTTCGTTCCACCACAATTTTAGGATGCTTTTAAGCGTGTTTTGAAGATAGTTCATGAATAAATGTAATTATGCCATTGCACCATATATTCACAGTTAGATGATAATATTTTACAACATGAAATATTAAAGTGGTACCAGGATAAAACGTTAATTAGGTGACCGTCTCGTAAATCTTCAATACCTATTTCTGAGCTTGTAAATGTTTTAATAAGTATTGAAATAGTTGTTTGATAATAGAAACAGTAAGTGATATGAATGACAAAACCGCAATCCGTGATCAGGGCCGTATCTCTGTAAAATGCAGATTGTGATTCTTGGTGATTCTATAGTTACGAAAGAGTGTATAATCGTAGTTTATTAACTTACATTTATCATTACTGTGTTTCAGATGATCACACAGAAGAAGACGCTCTTATCATGATGGCAAAGATCAACTTTCAAGCCACCGAAGTTGGAGAGCATCCAAACATCTTGCGATTCTTCGGAGCTGTTGTGGACAATGATGAATGTAGGTAGGCGTCGCTATGACACTCTACTTCTAATTTATAATAAATATCAACACAGTAATTCATACACATTTGGCGGATCATTATACACCTTTCCTTTCAGATCTGTACTTCTATTTTTTGTTTAAAAGAGAGATATGAGGTTGATAATATTAATTGTTTATTTTTCTCAATTTGATTCACATGGTATGCAGTAAAACACGGATATTTTTATTTCCATTTCCTTCAGTTTATTTTATAAATCAAATTTGATCGATGCATACCCGGACCACCAACGCATACTGACACTTTAACAAATGAAAAACACGTAATTTTAGAGTTAATAAAAAAACCATGATTATTCCTGCTAACTGGGGGCAGCCATTTTGTTTCGTTTTTGTGACGTCCGGTGGTATAGCTTGGGGCGAAGTGACGTCAGCTCCGTCCATCTGCTCTATACACAGTGTAAACAAACGCTCTAATTTACGACAAGGCGCTTCGCTTTCATCAACCTGACTTGTAAAACAACATAAATGACTTGATTGCATAATAAACTATTTAACTAAATATATTTCAATTTGCATCAGTAGAACGAAATGAAGTTATAGTATTTTTTTTTTTTTTTTAATCCAAAGAAAAAATGCATATTATTAGGCCTATTGCTTAGCTCATTATTATATGGTATGTAGCTCATTATTATGTGGTATGTAGCTCATTATTATGTGGTATGTAGTTCATTATTATATGGTATCTAGCTCATTATATGGTATGTAGCTCATTATTATATGGTATGTAGCTCATTATTATATGGTATTTAGCTCATTATTATATGGTATGTAGCTCAATATTATATGGTATGTAGCTCATTATTATATGGTATGTAGCTCAATATTATATGGTATGTAGCTCATTATTATGTGGTATGTAGCTCATTATTATATGGTATATAGCTCTTTATTATGTGGTATGTAGCTCATTATTAAATGGTATCGAGTTCATTATTAAATGGTATGTAGCTCATTATTAAATGGTATGTAGTTCATTATTATATGGTATGTCGCTCATTATTATATGGTATATAGCTCATTATTAAATGGTATGTAGCTCATTATTATATGGTATGTAGCTCATTATTATATGGTATGTAGCTCATTATTATGTGGTATGTAGTTCATTATTATATGGTATCTAGCTCATTATATGGTATGTAGCTCATTATTATATGGTATGTAGCTCATTATTATATGGTATGTAGCTCATTATTATATGGTATGTAGCTCAATATTATATGGTATGTAGCTCATTATTATATGGTATGTAGCTCAATATTATCTGGTATGTAGCTCATTATTATGTGGTATGTAGCTCATTATTATATGGTATGTAGCTCGTTATTATGTGGTATGTAGCTCATTATTAAATGGTATCGAGTTCATTATTAAATGGTATGTAGCTCATTATTAAATGGTATGTAGTTCATTATTATACGGTATGTCGCTCATTATTAAATGGTATGTAGCTCATTATTATATGGTATGTAGCTCATTATTATATGGTATGTAGCTCATTATTATATGGTATGTAGCTCATTATTATATGGTATGTAGCTCATTAATATATGTAGCTCATATTATATGGTATGTAGCTCATTATATGGAATGTAGCTCAATATTATATGGTATGTAGCTCATTATTATATGGTATGTAGTTCATTATTATATGGTATGTAGCTCATTATTAAATGGTATGTAGCTCATTATTATATGGTATGTAGCTCATTATTATATGGTATGTAGCTCATTATTATATGGTATGTAGCTCATTATTATATGTAGCTCATATTATATGGTATGTAGCTCATTATATGGAATGTAGCTCAATATTATATGGTATGTAGCTCATTATTATATGGTATGTAGTTCATTATTATATGGTATGTAGCTCAATATTATATGGTATGTAGCTCAATATTATATGGTATGTAGCTCACTAGTATGTGGTATGTAGCTCATTATTATGTGGTATGTAGCTCAATATTATGTGGTATGTAGCTATGTGGTATGTAGCTCATTATTATGTGGTATGTAGCTCATTATTATGTGGTATGTAGCTCATTATTATATGGTATGTAGCTCATTATTATATGGTATGTAGTTCATTATTATATGGTATGTCGCTCATTATTATATGGTATATAGCTCATTATTAAATGGTATGTAGCTCATTATTATATGGTATGTAGCTCATTATTATATGGTATGTAGCTCATTATTATGTGGTATGTAGTTCATTATTATATGGTATCTAGCTCATTATATGGTATGTAGCTCATTATTATATGGTATGTAGCTCATTATTATATGGTATGTAGCTCATTATTATATGGTATGTAGCTCAATATTATATGGTATGTAGCTCATTATTATATGGTATGTAGCTCAATATTATCTGGTATGTAGCTCATTATTATGTGGTATGTAGCTCATTATTATATGGTATGTAGCTCGTTATTATGTGGTATGTAGCTCATTATTAAATGGTATCGAGTTCATTATTAAATGGTATGTAGCTCATTATTAAATGGTATGTAGTTCATTATTATACGGTATGTCGCTCATTATTAAATGGTATGTAGCTCATTATTATATGGTATGTAGCTCATTATTATATGGTATGTAGCTCATTATTATATGGTATGTAGCTCATTATTATATGGTATGTAGCTCATTAATATATGTAGCTCATATTATATGGTATGTAGCTCATTATATGGAATGTAGCTCAATATTATATGGTATGTAGCTCATTATTATATGGTATGTAGTTCATTATTATATGGTATGTAGCTCATTATTATATGGTATGTAGCTCATTATTAAATGGTATGTAGCTCATTATTATATGGTATGTAGCTCATTATTATATGGTATGTAGCTCATTATTATATGGTATGTAGCTCATTATTATATGTAGCTCATATTATATGGTATGTAGCTCATTATATGGAATGTAGCTCAATATTATATGGTATGTAGCTCATTATTATATGGTATGTAGTTCATTATTATATGGTATGTAGCTCAATATTATATGGTATGTAGCTCAATATTATATGGTATGTAGCTCACTAGTATGTGGTATGTAGCTCATTATTATGTGGTATGTAGCTCAATATTATGTGGTATGTAGCTATGTGGTATGTAGCTCATTATTATGTGGTATGTAGCTCATTATTATGTGGTATGTAGCTCATTATTATATGGTATGTAGCTCATTATTATATGGTATGTAGCTCAATATTATATGGTATGTAGCTCATTATTATATGGTATGTAGCTCATTATTATATGGTATGTAGCTCATTATATGGTATGCAGCTCAATATTATATGGTATGTAGCTCATTATTAAATGGTATCGAGCTCATTCGGTGGAGTGTTTGCCTTACATTATTGGGACGTAGGATCGAACCCCTAGTCGTATTTCTAATTGGGGTTTTCTCGTTCCAAACAATAGCCCAATAATGGTATATCAAAAGCCGAAGTTGAAAGTGCAGATAAAGTATCTTTGTTACTTACTGAGAAGTTCTAACGGTTTTCCTGTGATGGCTCTAGTCATCAATAATCAACTGATAGTATTGTATTTTGCATATCTTCAAGAAAGTAAGACATAGATACGTAGCATTTCCTTAATAATAGATTGTGGTGAGCTAGATCAGATGGTAAGTCAGACAAGACACATATATTTTTGTCATTTCATTATCAAGATTTAGAGAAAATAAGTGTTCCATTTACATTACAGTGGGTCCCATAATTATTTTGGAGTACTGCGAGACTGGACAGCTTGACCAATGGTTGACCAAACAGCAAGGCAAGACAACAGATGACACCATCGAGAAGATGCAGAGGATTGCCATGGAGATCGCGCAGGCCATGGAGTACCTTACGTCACGAGGGGTAAGACATCAGTTTAATACAAGATTAATACAAGATTAACAATGTATAGATACAGAGGATTGCCATAGAGATTTCCCAGGACATGGCGTATCTGACGTCACGAGGGGTAAGATATCACTTTAATACACGACTATAATGATGTATAGATACAAAGGATTGTCATATAAATTGCCCAGACCATGATGTACATGACGTCACAAGAGGTAAAACACATGTGTAATACAAGGGGGACTAATGACGCATGGATACAGAGGATTGCCACAGAGATAGCTCATACCATGGCGTATTTGATCTTACGAGGGGTGAAACATCATTTGAATAGAAAAACAGACTAATAATCTATAATTACAGAGGTTAGACAGGGATATCGCCCAGTTCATAGCGTTCCTGACGTCATGAGGTGTAACAAGATACTAACAGTGAGCGGAACCTTTATTGATAGAGTCCACTTCCAATTGCTTTTCGTTTTACTTTTAACAGATCGTACACAAGAAGCTTGCAGCAAGAAATGTGCTTCTAACCTTCATTCTTCAAGCGAAGGTCACAGGATTTGGGCCTCAACGAGGAGATGACGCGGAAGAAGATGAAAACTCGAAAGGGGTAGGCAGACATTTACATCGTGGCTTGAATGAAGGCTACACTACTCTTAAAGCTGATTGAATTTTTCCAATTAAACATAGGTGTGAATTTATACATAAACGTTAAAGATCACTAATAAATAGATTATACTTTCATATTTTTCCTATTGAAAATTACTATATTATATTTATTAAAATATATTCATCACATTTACATTTTATCCTGCTAAATAAATTCTACAGAAGTCCCTTGTACATTATGTGTTACTTTTCAACCGTTTTTGTTTTCAGAGTCGTATTCCTATCAAATGGACTCCCCCAGAATGCCTCAAGTCTTTGAAACACGCCGATGAAAAGAGTGACGTGTGGTCTTATGGTATCGTCCTGTGGGAAATATTCAGCTTGGGTGAGTTATTATTTGTCTTTGGTAGCGCAACAAATGAGTTCTGCTGATAATAGGGAATATCTTGATAACTTAGCGACCACTACCACCACCACCAACATCAACCTTCTTTAGTGATGTGAACGTACTTTCAGTTTCAATTTTCTCAATCATCTTGGTATTGTCGACTGTCTAGCCATTTGTGTTACAGCAATATCCTTATTAGGCAGCTGTGTCACCAGAGCCCTACAACCCAGGGTCAAAACAATACCCTTGATGGAGAGAGATTTTATTACAAACATACGTTTTAGTTTAGTGCTTATGGAACTTGAGTATAGAATTGTACGATGTGTATACTTTTAGTAAGTAAAACACGAGAGTATTGTATCATTAGTACCACTTCAAAATATGTTTTATAGGCATTCGGTTGAGCATGTATGCTGTCATGATTTGGTACCGACATCTGTATAATTAATTTTCATCGTTTTATTTATTTTAATTTTAAATAGAGCCGTTTTAGTATGTATTAATATGTTTTATTTATTAATATGATATTTGCGTATTGTATTATTATAAAATAGGCTAATTGTTTTATTTTTTCTACAACTTCACAGGACAAACTCCGTATCCGAACATTCGAAGTCGTGACATCGCCGGCAAACTTAAGGGTGGCTACAGACTTGGACGACCTGAGTTCTCTGAAGATCTGTAAGTGGTCACGTACATTTAAATTTCAGTTATAGTAGGGGAGTATCTAAGAATATTTATTTATTAAAATAACAGAAATCTGAAAGACAAGGAAGGAGAGTGTGAACCACCTACCTGGTAGTAATCATGATAGCATAAGATCACGACCATGTCAAAGTGTCTTTGTGTGAAGATGATACGAATTTCAATGTATTACTGGATTGTTGTGGTTTCCTTCAAGCTATGTGTTTCATGTAGCCAAGTCGCAGTTTTTGGGCCCGATTTACGAAGCCTATTTTTCTTAAACGCAGATGTGTAAGCATTGTAAATGTAGCATTTGGATACATAAACTGAATACTGTTCACCCCAATGGCTCAATGAGTACAGCCCTACTGGCTTTAACAACTAAGACTTTTTATTACTCCTTTGTTCTTTAATTTTATTGTTATTCTATTGGTCAGCTCCTGCCTTGTTACCTTTAACTTCCAAGCTGACATTCTCTATTTTATACCTTACTGGTTATATGCCCAGCACTTTGTTTGTTTATTCCCCTGAGGATGTTGGTTTTTAGACTAACGGAACGTCGAATATTTTAAATATTTTTATGTAATTTAAAATTTTAAGGTGGTTTCAGTGGAAACATATATTTTTATATGTACTTTTTAAATATAAATGTAGCTATACGCGTATAAGACTGAAAAGGGCTTTTTAAAATTTCATTTGGCCGTTTGTCTTTTCTCTTTCCCTTTCTTATAACATTTATATGTCAACAATAAGCAAAACTATATGATTATTAAGTCAGTAGGCTAAATCAATAGCTTTACAATGTTAGCTTCCTACTTGTCATTCGTTCCAGGAAAAGAGCGAATTTGTCCCCATTATTATTCACATTAGGATGTATGAAGTTTTATTAGAACGATCAGTTTAGATTCAGTCAGTTTTTACATAAAAGATGATATCATTAGGCATCAAAAGCTAAGGAATGAACCAAAGTTATAAGGATTTAATTTATGTTACCAAAAATATATGGATTTACCTCATGTTTTATTACTTACCGTTTAGACACTACAAAATGATGCAAGACTGCTGGACAGAGAAACCCAAGAACAGACCAACCTTCAAGAAGCTGGTGGAGAACATGGAATCCATGTTTGGAATGCAGGCTGCTGCAGATGATGTTTATATGTACCAGCGGCCTTAATCTTCAGATGATACCAGCGGCCTTAAACCTCGTCAGATGAAGTTTATTTGTATCAGTGGCTTTAATCTTCAGATGATGTTTATTTGTACCAGCGGCCTTAAACCTCTTCAGATGATGTGTATTTTATCAGCGGCTTTAATCATCAGATGGTGAATATTTATACCAGAGGCCTTAATCTTCAGATGATGTTTATTGTACCAGCGGCCTTAATCTTCAGATTATGTTTATTTGTACCAGCGGCCTTAATCTTCAGATGGTGTTTATTAGTTCCAGCGGCCTTAATTTCTAGCAGCAAATGTCAATGGAAACTTTTGGACCATGTATACATTGAGTTTGAATATACTTATGTTTACACATATTATGGAAATTTTACAAACAGAATAACAAGACTGTTGTTATTTATTAGTTCGTTTTAGGTGCTGAATCATAATCCAATTCTACTGTCAAATGTTTTCAACAGGATTACGTATGATGCAGTAACAATACAAAG
This sequence comes from Gigantopelta aegis, assembly GCF_016097555.1. Taxonomy (NCBI): domain Eukaryota; kingdom Metazoa; phylum Mollusca; class Gastropoda; order Neomphalida; family Peltospiridae; genus Gigantopelta; species Gigantopelta aegis. The sequence goes on along the minus strand of NC_054708.1, from coordinate 5,746,544 downwards.
ACTTGATAGAAATGTGTCAATTTACATTTTAATAGTAATGATTCAAGACAGTGTGTATGTATATTTGAAATGCATTTTGCTTGATAGATTTCAAAACAAACGTATTTTCAGTAGCACATGTGTGTATATATGTATTCCATATATGTTTTTAGAATAAACAACAAAAATACATGTTCAAACGAATGTGTATATATAGTGGATAACTGGTTACTGTCTTCAGATATCGGCTTTATCCTGTGATGGATAGAATGACAAGTACCGTGAGACTTTACTGAATAGCATTCGACCCAAGCAGAATAAAGCCGATATTATAAGAAAGTAACCGGTAATTTATTTATTTTGCAATCCAACATAAGACGAACTCATTAATAAAACGAAACGTTGTATTTCTCAACTTCACCGTTTTGTAGAGAACTAGGTCTACACGTAATGAATGCCTTGTCGCCTATAATATCCAAACCCCAAAACAAAACGGTTCCTAAACAACAACAATAAAACAGCAATTCAACTGGAAATCAAATAATAAATAACTTTGAACACAACCACATTCCGTTGTTCATCTTAACTACTTTATAAGTTGTTCTCCTCCCCCACCCTCCAAAAACGAAAGAATCTATATTTTTTATTAGTGACAGAAAATATAGAAATTTAAATAGTGATCATATCTTGCCACAATATAAAGTGATTGCGGGATAAATACCCACACGTGTATTCAGCACATGACATGTACATTTCAATAATGTTTTGAAGTTTTAGAAATTTTCCTTTTATCTACTAATGCTATATGTATGCTCTATTTTTGTTTTACTATTTTTTTTATCTAAGAGGAAGTACTGCTCAGTTATTTTATATAACTTGCATGCGCGAAATGCTCGTGTGGTAATAACTTAATGTAAATGCAGATGTCCCAATATGTACTATATTGTATAACGTGTGTAAGCATTCACTTGGATGGTTTTTATTCATATTGTTCTAATGCCTCACAACACCAGAAAAATTGATGTATAAACAATATACTGCTTTTATTATATTTTACGTTTTTATAGGGTAAATATAAAATATCTCTTAGTCTGTCGGTCTGTTTGTTTTTCAAATGCACCAAGTATATGTCTGAGATGCAGTGACTCGTAAGATCGAACCCCACTGCGGTTTTCCCCTGTTCGATTCACAGTCCACTGCTGGTATGTCATTGACTATGATATGTATTATTCGGAACATTGAATATGAAATATCCCGTGTTACTATTCCATAAAGGTAGCCTAAAGGTTTGAACGTGATCCAGTGTAACGATGTGTATACTGGTTAGTGATGGAGAGCAACGTTTCACACGGGGAAATGCCCTTAAAAGCTACACTAGAGCTCGTCGCCATAGCGGTTACATCTCAGAGGTATGTCAGTTGTTTTTACTTTTAAAGCTGCATTTCGAGGTATTAGAAACACCAGGATGGCGAGAAACACAAACAATCTGAATAACGTCTGATTCAATTATCAAAAAAAAACTAAATTACAAAAAACCCCGACTCTAATAGTGCAAACTACGCTGTAGTGTGTAAAAACTAAGGTCTGTCGCTTTAAAGTGGGAGGCAGACAGATTGTTGCCTTGAGTCCCATTCAGAGTGATGCAACATGGCCTTACCTAGCGTAAAATAGGTGGGGTGACAGTACACACAAACATAGAATCGGGGCACAGTAATGTTAGGTCTTGTTTAGATTGGCATAAAGTGGGAGGCAGACAGATTGTTGCCTTGAGCCCCATTCAGAGTGATGCAACATGGCCTTACCTAGCGTAAAATAGGTGGGGTGACAGTACACACAAACATAGAATCGGGGCACAGTAATGTTAGGTCTTGTTTAGATTGGCATAAAGGCTCTTCTTAAAACAAAGGTTGGAAAGTGCTTAATACCTAAGACTATTATCATGCTGTGAAAGTTTAAAATTTCCTACAAGAGATGTTTCAAATGACCTGAAATATCGAGGGATGACAAACAGAACCAGTTGTATCCAATCATTGGCGATAAAGACAGCAGACCACTGGAAAAATACTTTTAAAAATACTTGTTTGTGGGTTTTGTTTCGTCTTCGTTTTCTGTGGGTTTATTTTTGTTTTTGGGCGGGGGAGATGGTCCAGGCCTATTTTTTTTACATTTTGTGCATATTTCACCATTAATTATCACAGCTGATATGTAATGTCGAAGGCGTCATTGCACGAGACAACGACCCCTTCGAAGCACCAGTGTTTCAAGAATTTGTCTCTTCTATTAGGCCGTTCTAATGCGGCAACATATTGTTTCGACCCTTGAATATACTAAATGTTTGCTACCGACCTCGTAATCGTGGTTTAGGCCATCGGTCTACAAGGCGGTAGGTACAAAAGTGCCACTTCATTATATAGCTTATTTCCCTCTAATAGTTTTCGTGTGGTCCAAATTACGCTTATTGCTTTACTCCAGAGAAAAATTCCCAAGTTCGACGTTATGTTTGATTCCAAAAATCATTGTGTATGGATTTAATCTGAATTTGTTGCCAAAACGTTTTTGAAAATAGGTTCAATTTGTTTAATAAAAAGGCGTGCAAGACTGAGTACACTCCGTCTCACACACGGCACATAGAAGTGGACTCAATTTTTCAATCATAAAGGTGTTTCTAACTGCAATTACATTTCTAATCATTTTATAAATTAAGTCAAAATCGTGATTTTTAATTAATCCAGAATTTAGTGTTTGCCAAAAACAAAATCCAGTTTATGTTTTCATTAAAAATGGTTTTCTGTTTGGACTTAAACGATGCGTCTTTATAAGTTCGTAATAGCAGAACTACATATATGTCCCTAGTTTTCGCGACTGTCACGCCTTTATTCCTATCACCTACGTTGATACGAAAGATGGCGTCTAAGTCACCATCGTAGGGGTCTTCGTGTTTTAATCTCCACAATAGAGGTCGCGGAAAGTTGTCCTGTAGGTCTTTTATTTGGCGATAAAATGCCGCGCTAGTCGAGCAACCAGCGAAGTCAATAAAGTCGTTCGTCCCTAAGTCCCATAATATGTCTCTGACTAAATTTAGTCGTTCGCTACGTATACTTTTGTATTGTGTGTTACTTATCGTCGGGTTGTCATGGAGAGGTTCATACAGAATCTGTTGATAGCTCTCCGTGTCGCGTGTAATGTCGAGTTCGTCCCAGATTAATAATATGCCTTTGTAAATGTTCGGCATTAGGTTACAATTGCCTTTTTTGTTTATAATTTTACATTTTAAAATGTGTCTTTCAGTGTTTAAGTTTTTGTATTGGCCTAAAAAGTAATCTGCTAAGGATTTCCAATTTCCCTCTCCATCTAAAATCAAAAGTCTACTTACAAATTTAATTCTTTGTGCTTTAATTTTTAGCCGAATATTTACAACCCCCAACCCACCTTAGGTAGTTGAATTTGCTCTTTTGATATAAAATGTTTTCTATAACTCCAAATAAAATCAAAGATCATTGTGTCAATTTGTTTAGCATATTTTTCCGGAAGTTCCAAAACGTTTGATAAATACCAAGAGCAACTAGTGGCGAGTGAATTTACAGCAACTATATACTTGCCATGCAATGTTAATTTTCTGTTACTCCATATATTTAGAATTGTTTTAATTTTTTTAATTTTGGGTTCCCAATTATCTGCTGAGACGTCAATGTTGCCAAAATAAAATCCTAATATTTTAATTTTTTCATTATTCCATCTTATATCAAGAGGAGTGTCTTTCTCATACCTAAGTTTCCCCATTAGGAAACCGTTGGTTTTCTGAAGATTTACTTTAGCTCCAGATGCACGTTCTGTAGAATTTTGAAAAGTTGTTTGACTGAGTCTAAGTCTGATAGAGTTGCGTTACCGTCGTCCGAGTACCCTACCCACTTACTAACGAAGCCATCTGGTAAAGTTATCCCATTAATTTTGGAATCTTCCCGAACAGCTTCAGCCAAAGTTTCAGCTATCAAAATATACAGAACAGTGCTGATCGGGCACCCTTGCCTAATACCCCGAGAAAGATTAAACAAGTTTGAAACATACCCATTTACCGTAACAGCTGATTGAATATCAGTGTAATCATTTTAATAAAGTTTGGCCCAAAATTAAAGTTTTGTAAAACTTTAAACAGAACGTCCCATTCTACTCTATCATAAGCTTTTGTTTGATCTAAAGAAAGTATTAACCCAGGTAGATTATTACGATTAACATATTCTATTAAGTCCCTTATTAATGATGCTCCGTCATGAATTGATCTGCCTTTAACTGAACATTTCTGATTTGGGTGGATGATGTTTGGTAAACATTATCTAATTCTACTCGCCAAAGCTTTAGTGATAACTTTATACTCACAATTTAATAAAGAGATGGGTCGCCAGTTTTTGAGAAGTTGTTTTTCATTTCATTTCCAAATTAAAACAATTACACCACGACGCATGGTAAAAGTTAATTTTTCCTAATTAAAAGCATCGTTAATTACTTCTACCAGATCACTACCAATTAAGCTGAAAAAAATCCGGTAGAATTCGGCAGTCAAGCCATCACAGCCTGGTGATTTATCATTGGCAAAAGATTTAATAGCAGATGAAACTTCGTCAAGAGTTATTTCCCCTTCACATGCGTCTCTGTCTTCATCACTTAACGTCTTTGTCATTTTATTTAATAAATAATTTTGTGCCGAAGCGTCCGTCTTTTCAGATGTGTATAATATTTTGTAAACATTTGTAGTTTCATTTAAAAGTTCGTGTTGTGTGTCAATTACATTTCCGTCTTCAATTATAAAAGAATTCATAAATTTATTATTGGCTTTTTGTTTTTCAAGATTAACGAAATACGCTGTGCATCTTTCACCTTGTTCAATTTCAGTAACCTTGACCCTAAATCTAGCCCCTTGTAATTGTAATTGTTCATAGTCTTTAATCTTATTTTGTATATTAATTAATTCTGAGTAATCGTCCAACTGTCCAATTTCGTCTAGCTGTGTTAGGAATATTTCGTCTTGTTTTAAATTATAAATGTAAGTCCTTTCAGTACTACGTTTTTGTTTACAATAGTCATCAGTGGTCAGTGTTTTGATTTTTGTTTTACCCAAATCCCACCAAAACAATAAATCATTATAATTCCCCTTTTTCGATTGCCATGTACGCCAAAAGTCATTAATTAAATTTACGTAATTTTTGTCTTTTGTTAAAAGCCCACAGTCCCGAAGGAAGGAAATGGTTTATTTAACAACGCACTCAAAACATTTTATTTACGGTTATATGGTGTCGGACATATGGTTAAGGACCACACAGATATTGAGGGAGGAAACCCGCTGTCGCCACTTCTTGAGCTACTCTTTTCGATTAGCAGGAAGGGATCTTTTATATGCACCATCCCATAGACAGGATAGCACATACCACGGCCTTTGATAAAATTTAGATGGAAACATAACCAATAAGATGTGTAGATTGGTGTTCATTAATTATAAGACCGATGACGAGTGTTATGTAGACCTCTGTGTTAACCAGTACCAAGTTTCCAAATGCACGTTGATATTGTTAAACCGGTGGCGAGATTATGTAGACCTCTGTGTTAACCTATACCAAGTTTCCAAATGCACATTGATATTGTTAAACCGGTGGCGAGGTTATGTAGACCTCTGTGTTAACCTATACCAAGTTTCCAAATGCACATTGATATTGTTAAACCGGTGGCGAGATTATGTAGACCTCTGTGTTAACCTATACCAAGTTTCCAAATGCACGTTGATATTGTTAAACCGGTAGCGAGATTATGTAGACCTCTGTGTTAACCTATACCAAGTTTCCAAATGCACATTGATATTGTTAAACCGGTGGCGAGATTATGTAGACCTCTGTGTTAACCTATACCAAGTTTCCAAATGCACATTGATATTGTTAAACCGGTGGCGAGGTTATGTAGACCTCTGTGTTAACCTATACCAAGTTTCCAAATGCACATTGATATTGTTAAACCGGTGGCGAGATTATGTAGACCTTTGTGTTAACCTACACCAAGTTTCCAAATGCACGTTGATATTGTTAAACCGGTGGCGAGATTATGTAGACCTTTGTGTTAACCTATACCAAGTTTCCAAATGCACGTTGATATTGTTAAACCGGTGGCGAGGTTGAGAGCTCGCCTGAGGTGCTTGCGTCGCATGATTGAACCACCTCGATGGGTACATTGCAATCAGTGCACCACAACTGGTCAAAGACTGTGGTATATGCTTTCTTGTCTGTGGAAAAATGCATATAAAAAATCTCCCGCTGATAATGAAACAATGTAGTGGGTTTCCTCTGATGACTACGAATCAGAATTACCAAATGTTTACATCCAATAGCCGATTATTAATTAATCAATGTGATCTAGTGGTGTCGTTAACAAAAACAAACTTTAAAAACAAACTTTGTTAAACCCGAAGTGTGTGTGTTGTCTTCCCTGACCCTCCCACCCCGACGTGTCTATTTACAAAAGTTGCTTCCATATGCCTTGCATCACAATCCTTGTGATCAGTAGAAAAAAGAGAAGATATTTAACTACACCTCAATCTATTTTAAACTACTGCAATTTGTGAACACCACATATAACATATGGCTGAGAGATGAAACCCGTTGTCGTCAAATAGGCTACCCCTACATATAAAGCAGAAGAGGGATTTTTATTTGATTAAATCATTTTCCCATAGGCAGGACAGTACATACCACGGGCTTTGATGTACCAGTCGTGGGGCACTGTATCGAGGGCGAAAATGTACGATTTAATTGTCCTACTCTATATCCATACATACAGATATCTCGCTTGTGCCCCCCCCCCCCCCACTCCCCTCCTACACACCAGCGATTGTGCACGCGCACTTGAAATATCGTTCTTACAGGCCTACAGATATACATAGATCGCTAAATAATTAATCTGAAGTACTACCTGGTGAGTGCAACACCACTGCCATTATATAATGTATTCCAACAGTTTTTCGTACATTAGTTGCGCGTAATAAAGTACGATTAGTTGGCAGCTATGTGCTAGTTATGCAATTATAGCTGAAATTTTACATAATTGCATTCCCTGACTGGAAACTAAACACCATTGTTGTATGGCAGACATTCCTCCTATATAAACGACGCTGCGACATTGTTAGCGTAATTCCAAACCTATACGTAGCTCCCTTATTTCATTTTTATAACGACCGTTCAAAAATGCGCAAAATGTCCTTCATCTAAAATGCGCACTCATTCCTTTTGGTACATTTTTGGCCATCATCCAAATTCCAAATTCCATAGCACCACCATACTTGCTACCAATCAACCGGGCGGCTGACGCTCCCTTGCGTCAGTCAGCACAGGCGATCCTTCCTCCTACCCCCCCCCCCCCCACCTTCCCCGTGCCCATGATAGGCGTGTACTACAACAGCTTGGTCTGAATATACACGTTAAACCATATTCTGTTCCTGTATTGTTAGCGTGTGTGTGTGTGTGTTAGCGCGCGCGTGTGTCTGTGTCTGTGTGTGTGTGTCCGTGTGTTTGTCTGTGTGTTAGCGTGTGTGTGTTAGAACGCGCGTGTGTCTGTGTCTGTGTGTGTGTGTCCGCGTGTTTGTGTCTGTATGTGTATGTGTGTATGCGTGTGTGAATATGAGTGTATGTGTATGTGTGTGTCTGTCAGTGTGTGTCTCTGTGTGTGTGTGTGTGTGTGTGTGTGTGTGTGTATCTGTGTATGTTTGTGTGTGTGTGCGTGTGTTCGTGTGTATGACTGTGTGTGTGTATGTCTGTGTCTGTCTGTGAGTGCGTGTGTCTCTGTGTGTGTGTATGTGTGTATATGGGTGTGTGTGTGTGTGTATGTGTGCGTGTGGTGAGGGTGTTTGCGTGTGTGTGCATCATCAAAATCGACCATATAGCTAGTGTAAAATGATAAAAAATACTCGGTTTAAAATATTTTTTTTAAGTTTTCAGATAATATTTACAAACACGAACAACTAATTTACACGGACCTCCCTCTCGCCCCCAACCGCGCACACACAAGAAATCCACCTCATACATGTGAAAGGTCTTTCAAGTGCGGAAATGTAAAATGTTCTATGACTTCACCCCAAGACGGCTACAGACTCATTTTACACAAAACACACTACATTTGCATGAGCGTGTTTGCAAACGCAATGCTGTTCTCCCCTGTCAACTTCAGTCAAAGTGTTGCCACTTCGAAGCTGTCTGCCATGAAATAATAAGTCAAACAGGTGACCACTTGTGCGGATATATTTCCGGATTTTGGTCAGCTAACTTGAACAATAACACCGTGTGCATGTAGAAACAGGTGTGGACAGCTAAGAAGACAAAGTCCGAGGACACGGACTAAACGGGGTCGAAACCGATTGGAATCGTAAGAGAAATTGAAATGTTTTTATTTTAGCGGGATTTGAGCTACTGTACCCAGCCTGACAATCCAGCAACCTGCTTACTACACTAATGGTTTGATATTGTATGTACATGGCATTGTATAACCAATGTCAAAATAAGCCTGTCTTTTATTCTATATAATTATAATAATACATATACGTATTAGTACTATTATAAACTTGCAGTATGTACATTGTATATCCATTTCATTGTAAAGTTTGTTTTGTTTAACGACACAACTAGAGCACATTGATTTATTAATCATTGGTTATTAGATGTCAAATATGTGGCAATTTTGACATATATTCTTGGAGAGAAACCCGTTAAATTTGTTTTCCATTAGTAGCAAGATATACTTTATATGCACCATCCACAGGCAGGATAGCACATACCAAGGCCATAGTTATACCAGTCGTGTTGCACTGGATGGAACGAGAAATAGCCCAATGGGCCCACCGACGGGGATCGATCCTAAACCGACCGCGCATCAAGCGAGCGCTATACAACTGGGCAACGTCCCGCCCCTCATTGTACAGATGATGCCGATCTGGCGTTATCCCTTCCGTTGACTCCGTGTTACCAATAGAGCTGTTTTTTCCTGGATTTTGTTTGTCGGAAAATTCACTTTCAGTAGCTACGGCAATATGTGTAAAGGGTGGGGTGGGGTTTTATGAAGAAAGAAAGAAAGAAATAATGAAAGAATGAAAGAAAGAAAGATAAAGGACCCCATCACCCCCCAAACCCCCCCCCCCCCCCCAAAAAAAAAAAAAAAAAAAACCCAAACAAACAAACAAGAAGCAAACAAAAAAAACTACAAAAAACCCCAACAACAAACAAACAAAAAAAACACCCGTATAATCAAGAATATTGCGTACACATTATGTTTCTTAGCACGTTATCTTACCCTTTCTTGAACCAGACCGATCTATAAATAGCACCGAGACGGATCTCTTGTTTGCTGGCTTTATCTCGGTTCCAGGGTGAACATGGGGATAATAACGTTACGAAATATAATTCATGATGCACATATAAAAAAGGACCGGCCTCGGTGGCGTTGTGGCAGGCCATCGGTCTACAGGCTGGCAGGTACTGGGTTCGGATCCCAGTCGAGGCATGGGATTTTTAATCCAGATACCGACTCCAAACCCTGAGTGAGTGCTCCGCAAGGCTCAATGGGTAGGTGTAAACCACTTGCACCGACCAGTGATCCATAACTGGTTCAACAAAGGCCATGGTTTGTGCTATCCTGCCTGTGGGAAGCGCAAATAAAAGATCCCTTGCTGCCAATCGGAAGAGTAGCCCATATAGTGGCGACAGCGGGTTTCCTCTCAAAATCTGTGTGGTCCTTAACCATATGTCTGATGCCATATAACCGTAAATAAAATGTGTTGAGTGCGTCGTTAAATAAAACACTTCTTTCTTTCTATATAAAAAAGTGCCGTTATAGGTTCACTTACTCTAAATCAGTCCCCTCTGTCAATACTGTTAACATTTTAAAATATAATTGATATGGAAATATAATTGATATAAGGATGTACACATTCTTGCGAGAAACCGAGTTGTCACCGATTGAGAGCCGAATTTACGAATCCTGTTTTATTTTAAAAAGTGTGTAGATGAATTCACGTACGAGAAAAAGCCGGCTTTGTAAATTCGGCCCATTGTGTTCAATCGGCAAGACAAGCATTGTGCGAATGAAGGTAGCTCTGATGCGGAGTACTCGGTCGATATGCGACGAGTCAAAGGATCGTTCGCCCAAACAAACAAAACAACAACAATCAAAGAAAGATGAGCAACGTACACTTAACATGATCGCATCTAGTGGCGGAACGTAGCCCAGGGGTAGAGCGCTCGCCTCATGTGCGGTTGGTCTGGTGCACACATTGGGCTATTTCTTGTTCCAACCACGACTGATATATCAAAGGCCGTGGTATGTGCTATCCTGTCTGTGTGACAGTGCATATAAAAGATCCCTTGTTACTAATGAAAAACTGCAGCGGATTTCCTCTCTACCAAATGTTTAACATCCAACAGCTGATGAGTAAAAAAAAACCCCAAAAATGTGCTCTAGTGGTGTCGTTAAAAAACGTTTACCTTTTGTTCGCATGTACTCCTACATAGCTATATAAAGTATGTTTTGTTTAACGACACCACTAGAACACATTGATTAATCATCGGCTACTGGATGTCAAACATTTGGTAATTCTGACACGATCATCAGAGGAAGCCCGCTACATTTCTTGTCCTAATTCAGCAAGGGTCCATATAGCTATAACAACTATTGTAATAATGTATGTAATACGCACCACCAGGGCCCATATTTCACACGAACCGTCGTTCTGTTCGCGGTTACGAATTTTAGTCGCTATGCTAATACAATTCGTTTAAAGTCGCAAACCCTAGTTTCAAGCCGTAAAAATGGACACTTAGTTTGGTTAATTTACAAACCTGTAACACATTTGGTTAACGTTACAACAGTGTGAAACAGGAGTCTGTTACGTTGACACGGTGAAATACACTTAAAAATGGACACTTAGTTTGGTTAATTTACAAACCTTCAGCACATTTGGTTAACGTTACAACAGTGTGAAACAGGAGTCTGTTACGTTGACACGGTGAAATACCCTTAAAAATAGATTAAAACTCGACTCCATAACCGTTACTTCCCAGACGCATTTACGTTTTTAAAAAGAAGTAAAATATTTCAGTGATCTTAAACGGCTCTGATGGTAAAACATTTGCTCTAGTGTTTAAAAACTAGGGTCTGTCACTGTAACCAGTCGATTACCTAGGTGAAGTTGACGAGACTCAAGTTCCGGTTACCTAAGATTTTGAAATATTGATCCCTGCATCACTCTGGGGATATATCCTAGATGTATATGCTTACATTTGAAGTCAATAGGTGTAGTATATCTTACACGTCAAGTCAGTGGGTGTTGTATTTTCAAACACATCAGTCAAGTTGGTTTTCATCTGTAGTGATTGGCATTTCCGACAACCAAGTACGGTGACGTCAGATTTCGGAAACGCTATGCATTTGATTGGGAAACTTAATATTTTTTAACAAGTGCGGCTCGCATATTAATATGGAGAACATTCCAGCTAAGTAACAGATAAGACGTGTTGGTGAGCTTCTAATTCATTAAGTTTTTTTAATTGGTTAAAAATCGATTTTGGTGGCCTTTGAGTGTCTTTAAATTGTGATTGTGTTCATGTTTATAATCTATTTTACTGTTTAACATTGCTCCAGCAATTGTTACTACATCGGAACACGAGACGTATCGTTATTACAATGTGTTATGATATATGCGCATTCCCAGTCAGAGTGGGAGACTACTCTCATCTATTTCGTGTGAGCTTCGCACGTGAGATTAACTAAACTTAGCCTGCCTTGCAATGTTGTCGCCGGAAACATTATAACAGACCACTTATTGAGTTGTTCAACTCGTCCCCCCTCCCCCTCCCACGATTGCAGATTGAATGGCATTGACTATATACTAGTCACAAAAATTAGAATTTACCTCTTTCCAAATGAGACTTTAGATTTGGATATCTCGAGGTATGGCATAGTGGTGTAACAACGCATGGAACTATCGATATGTTGCAATAGTCAGTGCCTCGATAGTTAATTCAACTGTCGACAATTATCGCAATTGTGCTCAACTATCGATAGTTTCGATAGTATATATAGTAAAACCACACAATGTGTGGTCTTTATCTTATAAATATTTTAAATATGATTTCACTACCTAGTGACATTATTACAAATAACTAAGTACAAACACAGACATACATACACACACACACACACACAAATATACGCACATACGCGCGAACAGATAAATACACATACATACAATATGTAGATATTCATACATCAATACATACATATTGGAAGACTGAGGTAAATAGTTTTGCGAAATAGCTATTCATATTACTGTTATCAAGCGATATAAGAATTCAGAATACTATTGCAATACTACTGCAATGGTATTACCATTATTGCAGTACTATTAGAATAGTATTTTAACTATTGCAAGACAATTGCAATAGTAAAACTGACCGCATTATTCACCCATAGTAAGGAATTACTTTTCCATTACCGATATCAGTATGCAAGACTTACTATTGGTAGTTTGTTTAGAGCTGCTATAGGTTACAGTCGTGAAATGTAGGGATCACTTGATCTCGTCATTGTAGTATTATCTAGGGGTGAAATTGACAAAAATGCCAGTGGTCTTTCATCGAATGAATTATCCAACTCACGAACTTGCAGACTGTTTATTTAATAAAGGTTGTAAATTGAACTTAAAGGTAAACAAATTGTGCTTGCAAAAATGAGTTACAATGATACCCTCGTTTATTTCATATTAATAATAATGTCATTTTAAAATAGAAAATTCGCCGCAGTGAAAATACAAAAACACTTCGTAAGGACGCCAATTAATGTAGCAAGTTATTACATGTAGCTTAGTGAAATTATTTATACCTGGCAGATAAACGCACCAAATTCTGGCAGCACCATAAATGCTGATTAAATGTTTCAAATATTGAGATATGTTTGCTTCAAAAATAGAGGTATCTTTTCATTTGTTTAAAAACTTTGTGTTCGTAATCTGCGAATAATCTCTTTTCCATGCTCCCGTGACCTCAAATAACACAATAAAAACAAATGTCTTTGTTTATATATATATATATATATATATATATATATATATATATATATATATATATATATATATATATATATATACTAAAAGGTGGTAAGTGCCCATGTGAATATGTGTCATATCTACAGCTGTGTATATTTGCCATTATGTATGTATCTATATCAAACAGGAATGTTCGACAAACGATAAGGGTCGGCAGTCCACACAGTCGACCACAGAGAAAAACTAAGTCAACAGAATGTCAAAGCTAACAAGTGGAAAAGGTAACCCGTGTACATACAGTACTGGCTGAGCTGCTAAAATACATTTTTATGACACACCAGTGTAAGATATATGTCATAACAATCACTCAATATAGAGTCAATATCTAACTAGTGTAATATTGGCTTCACATGAGCGTAACGTACGTCACTTGCTGACCAAATTCGTAGAATAAATAACGTGTAGTAGGTATCGACATCTGCTGACTTCTGCGTTGCGGCTTGTTTGCAGTTGGTTTGTAATAAATAAAACACTAAACTAGCTTGCCTGCCATACCAGTTTTATGAAATTCGCGGACAGTGTTGGTATCTTGACTCGTTTAGTATTCTCTATATGTACGAGACAATGATCCCAATCTATAACATACTCCGTCAACTAATATATCGTACTGCACTTCATTACACCTCTCTTTGTAGATCTTAGCACCATTTTAAGATAGAATGATCCTTTACATTTATTATTATTATATCGCCATATATACTTGTTTTGGTGTCAGATGGAAATAAAATGTCACAAATTGAATGAGTATAATTTTAATGAACACGTTATACCACACCTTGATATACATATTATTAAAGTACTTACTTTATCATTATACTTCAGTAGGAAATGAATGTCATGACTCTTAAAGGGACATTCCTGACTTTACAGACATTTTGACATGTTCCCGGTTAAGAAGGCTTTTGATGAATAACACTGGATATTAATAACATTTTCTTGTGTAGAATATTAATGTGTGTACACCATGTGTTTCTGGTATTCCTAATGTTTATAGTAGCTTAAACAGGTTTTGTTTTACATGTACGGAATTATTGAAGGCACAATCTAGTTTCAGCTGCTAATTTCAATTGTTGGGTCTGAAATATGATTCACGATACTGTTTGACGTTCATGTATGCATGAATCACAGAACTGACACTCTATGAACGGCGTAGCGCGAAACGGTGCATGCAACAGTGTGTAAAACAGTTATGTGGCTAATGGCACTTGCATGAACGTCAAAAATTCTCAAGTGCAAATTGGTATAATTCCAATTGTATAATTATTTCATTAATATAAACTCTGTGATGGGGTGGCGCCAGGCATGGTAGAAGGTGGTTGAACAGACTCCTATTTATTATTATTATTATTTCGTTTTGTTTTTGTGAGTTGGGTAAAAAGACAAGCCCCTCGGCGCCCCCCCCCCCCGTCTGATCTGCCCTGATATATACATATTCATTTACAACCCACTATATTATATGCTAATTCAAAATAATAAATGGAAAGAACTAAAAGCATTTTATTAAAATACCCCACCCCCAAAAAACAAAACACCCGCCAATCCCCCCCCCCCCAAAAAAAAAAAAAACCCCACACCCACCAACCCCTCGAAAACCAATAAGGGCAACAACAACCAAATACCCCACAAATATAAAACAATATGCTAATATTGCATTATAGTTAAGAGTATTTGTATAGTAATAAAACATAACATTATAATATTAAGAGAGAAAATTAAACAAAATGCATCTCAACAGTAGTGATGTGCAATGGAATAATAAACTTCGTTAATGGAAATTAGATATGCTGTTTTTGTTTTGAGGAATAATCTTGTAACTTGTCTTTTTATATGCTGTAAAATATCACATCTGGTTTGCGTTGACATGCAAAGTGTATCTTCATTTGAGAACTATGTTTACACTGTACCAGGGCTGCACAGTTTGAGCGAACGACCGTTTCGTTCGCGTGAGGGTCGCGCAAAACCGTCCTTGCGTTTTTATGCGCAGCAGTGCTGAACGATATTTTGCTCATCGTTGAAAATAAAACGCCACTCACTACATCAACAGTGTTGGGTATTGTGCTGGGGATGCGGACGATTGGTCATTCTTTCCTGTTCGGTATTGTTGCATTGACATCGAACAATACTGCAGATTTCCCTAACTCCGCCTGTCAGATTATCCTATAGTACACGTCACGACAATCGGCACATCAAAAGACCATGGTTTTGAATTGAATAATTCGACACAAAATCAGAATAACTGACTTTTAGTCTTTATGCACAGTGTACATAATATACAAAGGTATTTAACTTCATAACTTTTCTTGTAATATGGTGTTGCTACGGTAACGGAATGGCAAATGAAAAGTAGCAAAAATGACGAAAAACACCGTTAAAAATGTTTTGTTTGCTCATACAAAATTTATCAATTAATATTTTTGCCCGAAAATTGGTACAAAAAAGTAACCTGCTATCTATTTCCAAAACCGTTTACGTTTTTATCCTAACTCTTTAGAAGTAAAGTTATTGCTCAATCTAATTAAAATTAGCTCCACTATTACATGTGGATCTAACAGCAGCCAGTTGGAGCTCATGTCCACCAATCAAAACCTTACTTGCAGAATCATGCCAGTGATTTGAAAATAATTTGAAAATATTCCGAATTATCCTGAGGGTATACGATATATTTCATGTGAATTACGAATGCCACCAACAAACTGAAATACAGACAAAGAGAAACAAGAATTTGTGTTAACTAGAGTAAGTCAGGGTGAAGACACAATTGGTAAGAGAAATTCAAGAAGCCATAAACAGAATATTTGACAGCCTAAAGAAAAATAAAGTAATCAGATACATGACATTAGTGGATCATACTCGATTGGACCTCACTGATAAAAATATGGCATGAAAGAAATTGAAACACTGGCAGATCACTTCAGTAATCCACTGAAGACACATTCCTTCAAGCTAGAAGCAGCCAAAGAAGAATTCCTCAAACTGAAACCTTTACACATTAGGAGGTATCCATCCATATGAGACAAAATTCAGTTTTGGTCAAACATATTTACTTACCACGAGGATTCCTTTAAACATATCTTGCTGGTGGTGGAGTTATGTTTAGTTGTTGCATGGGCTCAAAGAACTGTAGAGAATGGTTTCAGTTGTTTACGTAAAATGATGCCAGAACAACGTTCCACTCTTTCCAATTCTGCATTGGAAGATCTTCTTTTGCTAAAACTGAATATACCAGTTTTCAGTCAGTTTTCCCCAGAAGCTGACTGTGAGGAATCTGTTGTTAAACAAGGTGTCGAAAAGTACTTGAACTCAGCAAAATGGAGATGGGCTTTGAAACCCCAGGATCAAGCATCCCCACATCCGCCAAAGAAGCGTAGAGTGGAACATGATGAAAGTGACTCAAGGTAGGACGAACTACATGTATGCATTGATGACAGTGATACAGATGATTTTGAAGATGATGCTGATGATGACGATGCTGAAAATGCTGCTGCTGATGATGATGATAAAAGCAAGACAATGTAAACCCAGTGAGTGACCATCCTAATTTGTAAGATGGATAGTTTCATATCAGTAATTATGATGCTGTTTGAAATCTTAAAGGAAGGGACAATCAAGGCATTTGAGCTGGTATGCATATTCAACAATATATAATGCACATTATTGCTTAATATCAACAAGTATAATCGTATAGTTAATTAATAAAACGGTTAAATGTGGCGGCTATTATATATAACGGGCGCAGCCATTTTGTAGCATCCTAGTAAATACGCACTCTGGCGAGCTGGTGGTTACGTAATACCTAACGTGTCACGCCAGGAATTAGTCTTCGAACTGAAGAAACAAAACATACCTGATTTTTGCGGATGCATCGAAATATTTTGTAATAATATTCATCCCAGTAAGCCAGCAACAATTATATATTATTTTTAATACAAAATAAACCACCATTGTCAAAGTGTTGAAATAACTGTATTATGGTTTGTTCATAAATTAACCCACGAACTCAAATCGGAGTGTTTTCTTAGTTAATTGGTCTTTTCTTTCCGTGGCCTGTACCTGTGGTTCCTGATTGACAGGTGTATATTTAGACGGTCCCCAGACACTGTGTCTAGACACACTAAAACGACGTGCCTCTTTTATTAAGATCACAAGGTATTGTCTGTTAGCCGCGCGAACGCCCCTCTAATCGTAATCGATCAACCGTCTTGCTTTATTATTGTAAGTAATTCTGTAAAACCCTTGATTAAGTAGACTTTCCCATCTAAAATTACAAAACTGACCTATTACGTAGTCCCAAAGAAAAGAAATGATCACTTGGGTATTGTGAGTGGTCGTTTTTGCTCGAACGTAGCATACCAACAGGCCTAATAATATCCATTTTTTTCTTTGGATTTTTAAAAAAAGAAAAATACTATAACTCCATTTCGTTCTATTGATGCAAACTGAAATATATTTAGTTAAATAGTTTATTATATTATCAAGTCATTTATGTTGTTTTACATGTCAGGTTGATGAAAGCGAAGCGCCTTGTCGTAAATTAGAGCGTTTGTTTACACTGTGCATAGAGCAGATGGACGGAGCTGACGTCACTTCGCCCCAAGCTATACCACCGGACGTCACAAAAACGAAACAAAATGGCTGCCCCAGTTAGCAGGAATAATCACGTTTTTTTATTAACTCTAAAATTACGCGTTTTTCATTTGTTAAAGTGTCAGTATGTGTTGGTGGTCCGGGTATGCATCTTTCCAACACATAAATCTCTTGTTTGAGTTTACTCTACCTTTAAGTTGTTTTAAATAATAAAGAAACTCTTCATAATGTTTTTAATTTCTTTATTTCAGTCATAATCCTTATTATATATGTATTATTACAAATATACAAAAATCGAAAATATAATTTCCTTATTTTAAAAAAAAAGGGTTATGCAAAAGAAAAGTGTAACGCACATATTTTTTGCGGAACCCATTAATGGGTTACGCAGAATTTCAATTTGTGGACCCTTGTGTACAAAATATCTTGTTTTTAATGTAGAAGTTTGAGAAGTGGTTGTACATTATACAAACATTGAGTGTTCTCGCTGGGTGAACATTAAAGGAGGGCGGCCGCGCGGCACCACACCCTTAAAAAAAAAATGGAGGGGGGGGGGGGAGAGCTTGGTTACCATATTGTTGTATGTTTGTAGACTTTGTGGAAAGACATACTCCTTATTTTGCCTACAAAAAAGTGCACAAAAGTTTATATGAAATACAAGCATGTTATCTGTCTGACATTCACGGGCAGTTCTGGTTTTGCTGAACCGATCAAAGTTTTAATATTATTTTTTAAATAAAGATTTCAAGATATACGAAAAACAATAAAGATGTTTGTAAAGTGATCCCCTAATGTCGGATACATTTTTTGTTATTTCTATCTTCATCGAATGAATCGATCGCTGTGATAAAATATTATCGCCAGCTGATAAAAAGTAGTTTCGGTTTTGTAAAGGCCTTTATATATTATTTGGCACCCAAGATAAATTATTTTTTATAATAAACACTACCACTTCCATTGTTTTTATAAGCGGTGATATACCCCCCAAAATGAAAAGTTTACAATATTTTATAAAGAACTGCTGAATAAACAGAATGACTGAAATGACAGGAAGTAAAAATCATCAATTACAACCAATTATATCAGCAATTGAGGACAAAATATCAGACGATAGTTTGTGGAAACAAAAGACAGAATGACCGTTCTGATCACGTGACAAATTTGGCGCCAAATAAGTGGGGTTTTTTTTTCAATCGGAGATTGCCGAATCCGTAAAAAATAAAAATATTTTCATTGTTCAAATAAAATATAACTTTTATTGTGCGTATTAACCATACAAATGGATACAGGTATGGGACAAAATAGAGGCTGTTAAAAATACTGTTAAATTAAGTTACAGTAATTGTCGTAAAATTTAATGTTTCGTCAATTGCTTTTTTTTGTATACACCGCGGCTTGTTTCCTTTGATGTCCAGTGTGCAGACTGATCGTGGTGGGCTTTTTTAATGCGTGGAAAAAAGTGTGCATTTGGAAATAGCGGAGACAGTTGCTGGAAAATAAAGAGGGGCGCAGAAAAATAAAGAGGGCGCAGAACGTGAAATGAAGGAGGCAAAATGCAATAGCGGGGCGGGTCGCCCCGCTTAAATGGAGCAGCGAGAACACTGAAACATGTACTGTTTTCCAGTGGTAGATTAAGGGTTGTGGCTATAGTACCGACGATACACTATTTTCCAATGTGGAAGAATGATACATATTATTCAATATATACTATTTTTCAGTGGCAGATTGGAACTGGATTAGCATTATACAATATATAGAAAATACCACCCGAGAGGCCATTAGATACTATTTATCGTACCGAACGAGTTGTTTTAAGACGAACCAAACACGTGAAAACGAGTTGGATACGTTTTTAATGGAGTTCTAAGATAAATTATATCGTACGGACACGAATGTAGTATTCTATTTGTTACGTATCCTCGAAAACCAGGTTTAAAATCAATTTAAACATCTTTTCCCTCTAAAAGCCAATGGTCCCACTGACGGGAATCGATCCTAATAATTTCGATCATGCTTTGTTCATTGGTTGATATGGCTATGGCAAATTATAAACAGCAAATTGCATGTTTTTAATTTGTATGTGTGTTATTAGTGTGTTATCATAAATAACAAAGTGTTCTCACCAACTGTTGTGTAAGAAATATTGTTTTCCAGTGGAAGATTGAGAAGTTGGTCTATAGCATACATTGTATGCTGTTTTCTAGTGGTTGAATGAGAAGTGGGTCTACGTCATACATTGTATGCTGTTTTCTAGTGGTTGAATGAGAAGTGGGTCTACGTCATACATTGTATGCTGTTTTCTAGTGGTTGATTGAGAAGTCGGTCTACGTCAAACATTGTGAGCTGTTTTCTAGTGGTTGATTGAGAAGTTGGTCTACATCATACATTGTAAGCTGTTTTCTTGTGGTAGGTTAAGAAGTGGGTCTACATCATACATTGTATGCTGTTTTCTAGTGGTGGATTGAGAAGTCGGTCTACGTCATACATTGTATGCTATTTTCCAGTCGTTGATTGAGAAGTGGGTCCACTGGAAAACACTATACAATGTATGATGTAGAACTGACGAGCCCACAAAATGGTTGAAAGGCCTATTTAGTTGTAAAAAAATACATATTTATATGTATGACAAGTAATAGATATCTTAGTTAAAAACTTGAAACCAGGGTTAAGTCTTGTAGACAGACTGAAATATCCATGATTATTAAACGACCCATCTGAATCAAATCCGAACCATCCTTTAGTATTATTACACTTCCAATTCTCTAACACTGCCAATATATATGATATACCTACACGTAACGCACATGTTTATATAAAAATAATAATCTGATTGCATATATAATCTGATTACATGTTGTATGTAAACAACTATGATCTATTTACAAACATATACAAAATAAAGTTCAATCTTCATAAGAATTCAAAAGCGCTGACCCTAGTTACCTGGCACTTTAAAATATTTCGACCATTACGATGAAGGTTAACAGTGGAGCTGGAAATAAAGACAGAAAACGAAGTTTAAGAGGGAAAAAGAAGGTAGAAAGGACGGATGGAAGGAAGGAAGGAAAGACAAAATAAATGTACAGATCAGATTTTAAAATAGAATAAATAAATAGTAAATAGTGTGATGTCACAAAAACCTCTAAACAAGTCTATATCGCCATGCCTAATTTCTAGGAGTATGGACCAAAATGTCCAATATTCATATTGTTGAAAGCGATCATTTTGTAAAACGTATATGTGTTTTTCCAATTGTTAATGTAGCTTTTATATTTAAAAGAACGTATATGTTAGGCCTCATTAATAATAACAAATACCACTATATTTTTCGTTGTTCATCAAATTGTATGTTAAGCTTTACCACGGCTCAACAACTGTTCGATTTCTTTCCATACTCTTGAAATTTAGAACAGTCACAGCAGAAATGCTCCAATGCGTCGGGCTGTGTATAGCAAAGCTCGCAGATATTTGATTGTTTATATTTTATTTTATAAAGAAACGTGTTTGTTTCTATTATTCGATGTGAGATTCCATAACGAAACCATAGTAAAGACAAGTCATATGAACATAGAAATGATAATTTATAGATACTGTTTCACTCCTGTAACGATAATTATATTACCCAAATTTAATTATTTACATTGCACCCGAATTGTTACAAGTAACTGATTCACATAGACATATACGTACAACTGCTTTACCTTGGTTCTGTTCTGTTCTGTTCTGTTCTGTTTTCTACTCCATAATATATTTTTGTGATTTATTTACCGATTGCATTGAAAGCTTAAATTTTTTAATATTTCAATGCTAAACTAACGTTCTTATTTCCAAAGTTACAAATGTTCTTATTACTGTTCGCTAAAATTAAGTTTTGTAGCACTGCGAAACCGTCAGTTATGTTCAACTTACCAATAACAACACCAGCAACCGCGCCGCCACGCAGACCACCAGATTTAGAAACGGATTCTGAAATGTGCAAGTAAATGTAGTGACCCAAGTAATAGCTGCTAATGATTTTAAGGAAAACCAAACAACAACCAAAAACAAGCAAACCAAAAACACAACGTATCACATAAAATACAGTATGCGAAATGGCGATCAACATATCAAAACAGTATAGATAAGAAAGTTTTAATCACACCGTTGAAGCTTAAGCTAACTCTAATAAGCTATCAGAAAATTGAAAAACCTAACTAGAACGCATACCCCAGCCACCATAAATCGATATTAATGGATATTTATGTGTGTGCCCACCCATAGGGGCAAATTAGAAGATAACCCTACTGTCTTTTCCGATTTACCGACATAGATCCGAGGTTTTACTGACGCAAATGCAGTTTTGTTGATGACGCTAATTACAGAAATATACGATTGTTGACAGACGCAGCATTGAAAAACAGGCACATAAGGAATATAACAGTTCAACAAAAACAAATAATAAAGTTGGAATCAGCGATGGGACTGTATCCTAGGATTGTTATTACGAAGCACACACCTTTTGGTGATGGGGATGCTGTTATACAGGAGACTACATGGCTTACTGAGTAGCAATGATGGGTGTTTGCATGGCTCATCAGAAATAAGATTGTAGAAAACAAACATCACGGTTGTAGTACAACGTAATAGTAAACAATACTAGTAAACATATACCTACATACATACAAACATACCTACATAGCTACGTGTTATTATTATTGTTATTATTATTATAATTACTATATAGCATTCATCTATTGAAATAGTAAAAGCTACCTTGATAAAGGAAAGAACACTATAGCAAAAATGAAAATGAGATGTGTGTTGTTTTCTACTATTTGGATAGTTATACGTACTAGTTACGAGAACAAAGTCAACTGGTTCACTCATGATATTTCCGTGTTGAGATATCAGTTGTATGGTGTAGGTGGTGCCGGGTTTGAGACCAGTCAAATCTTCATACACAGCGTCTTTGTGCAACTTCTTCTTGATCAGCTTGCCACCTTTGTTCCTGTAGTTGATCCACATTTCTGTCCGTTCGTAACATGCGGGGGCGTGGTCCCACCTGATCCTAGCTCCAGTCGTGGTAAGATTTTCATTACGAACATGCATAGGACCCAGAACTGAAAGCAAGACGAAAAGATAAATTTTTTTACTATCGAAGGAAGGACTGTTTTACTTAACGACGCTCTCAACACATTTTAATTACGGTTATATAGCGTCGGACATATTATGGTTAATGACCACATAGATAATGAGACCGGAAACCCACTGCCGCCACACAATTGTGTAACATTTCCGATTAACAGCAAGGGATGTTTTAGTTGCAGCATCCCATATACATGATAGTACCTACCACGGCCACATTTATTATGTGAGAAGTGTAGCACTGGCTAGAAGGAGAAATATTCCAATGATCCCACAAACAGGGATCGATCCTTGACCGACTGTGCATCAGGTGATCGCTTTACCACTAAGCTACATCCCGCCCCATGTACTACTATCGAACATCAGCATATATATATATATATATATATATATATATATATATATATATATATATATATATATATATATATATATATATATACTCCTTAATTAATAAATTCAGTTTTAATTATTCAATTATTAGTTTCCTTCTGTATTATTGTTCTGTTTTAAGTTTTAATGAACTCATTGCCATAAGTCGTTGTTTTTTTTTCTCTACTTTTTAAATACTCACAAACGTCTATGCCATTCAGCGAAGTTAAATTAGAAACCTGAAAAACAATATTGCAAACCATTGTTAAAACACTCATTTTCTTTGTATTTCCACGTAACCTTCATAAAATGTAAATATATCTTGTATATATTTTCTATATTAACTATAATTCCATGTTAAATTTTGTAATGATTAATTGAATATATGTATGGATGTTGGACAGCTAAGTATTACTATTTCTCATCCTCTCTTCCAAAAAACGAGAAGAATGCTCTGAACTAACAGTGACTATCAAATCTCATAAGTAGAACTGTCTGGAATGACGTGCTCTATTGACATTTATTGTTAAGGATTGCAAACCATGTAACATCAGCCTCTTTCTTGGTAACAGTATCAAGTTTGCAACGATTTTTACTCAGAACTCCGTACATTTTGGATTCTGCATAAAAGAACTAGGAACAAAGAAATAGGTATTCGGTAATGCCTCAGCCCTTCCAAAGTATGGCCTTAATTCTTCTGTAAGATGGCCTTATTCTAAGATGCTAAAGGCACTTCGGCTATACATTACGCGTTTATCTTCTGAACGACATTACAATCCAAATGGATTAAATAAGTTGTGATATGAAAATAAAAGTAAAAGTCACATTCCAGAATGATAATATTTTGGTTTTCTCCAGCAACTGAATGTGACTTCAAGTTGCATCCCCATCCTGTTTATTATATTATTTCCTAAGTGGACGGCTGGGTTAAAGATTTGGTTCGAACGTTAATGTCACAGCTACTGTTGGTATGTTTTTGAGGTTCAAAAAGCAAAATAACAACATTTTGTTACAATGTGATAAAAAAAAATTAAAACAGAGCTGTACAATTGGAATAGTAAGGGTACCATTTTCAAAATGTATGGTCAAAATGTTTACAAAATGACTGCTTCAATCCAGTGATAGTATCATGTTCATCACATTAATGAATGGCATGACCTTATTAAGTTAGAGAGGGGGCAGGGTTTAGCTCAGTCGGTTGAGTGCTCGATTGAGGTGCTTGCGTGACAGGATCGAACCACCTGGGTGAACCCATTCAGGTGATTGGGTTTTTCTCGTTACAACCAGTGCACCACAACTGGTCAAAGGCCGTGGTATATGCTTTCCTGTCTGTGGAAAAGTGCATATAAAAGATCCCTTTTTCCATTAGGAAAAAATAATCGGGTTTCCTCTAATGACTCCCGAGTCAGAATTACCAAATGTTTGACATCCCATAGTCGATGATTAATTAATCAATGTACTCCAGTGGTGTCTTTAAACAAAACAAACTTTGTTTATTAAGTTTAAGCCGCTCTGTCCACCCAGAAAACAATCTGTGATCATAATTGTATATGATTCATGAACTAGATATTTTGCTTCCATATTCACAACATTTGAAATTATCTTACATTTACTGCTCCAGCGACAGACAGAAGCGCGTTATTGAAAATCTGAAATCTCAATTCCACAGTCTCAGATTTGAGTCCATCTCTTGGAACCATCAGCCAGCAGTTGTTAATATCCAGAACTTGGGTTTTCTTCTGACACATGTCTGATTTGTCATTCAAGCAGAAACAGTTGTCTTCTTGAAAATCCTGACATTCTGATGTCTACAATTGCAAAATATCAAATATTTTGATATGTTAGCAAAATAACCGTAAATATGTACAATATACACACATGTACACACACACACACTCACACGCACGCACGCATAAACACAAACACTGAACTGAACTTTATTTACATTCTGGCCGTAATTCAACAGGATATGAGGTACACTGTAAAAATATAATTAAATAGATAAATGACAAGATGTCACATTCGTCATAATAATGTACATCAGATAAAACAAGTGTATATCTATGGGTTCATACTTGCATTTGAAGACACATTGCATATATACAAATAAAATGAAATTGTGAAAACATAGATTTCAGATATGGGACTTAAGTATATGCATAATTTGTTTACAGAAAACTGCTAGCTTTCTGAGAACACCAGTTTTTTTACTGTCAAATTCACATGTAGCATTCTAAATTTATAAACATTTGGTCTAGACTGGCAACACTATGGCAGAAGTCTTGTTCTTTCATCTTTAAAAAAGGACAACACATTATATAATGAAATTCATCACCAATTTTGCTATTTGTACACAGAAAGCATGTTCTATTTGTTAAAGTTTTTTTTTTCCCATCTGCCTTTTTCAATGGGAAGATTCGAGAGTCGAAAATGTAATAGTGGTAACCAATATTTTTTCTCTAAATTGGTTAAATATGTCTCGAACACAATATTTGATTTAAACAGTCTGTAACAAGATGCTTTAGATGAGTTAACAATGTCATTGTGCCATGTTTGTAAGAAATGATCCTGTAATCTTAAAACAATTCTTTGTTTTAATAGATTTACATCTTGTAGCTGGTTATACTGTGCAGTCCATACATTACTATATCCAACGTCATCCAAAACATATTTGATACACTTTAACCATTTATGGTCACATATTCCATTTTTATAATAATTCATATATCAAGAATGATAACTTTGTGTGTTTTTCACAGAGGGTGATTAACAGCAATTGCCACACCTTTTAAAGTCAACCAGCCTTAGAAGTATGCAACACACTGAACACAGAACACATGCATGATTCCAAATTTAAAGTAAAAAATATATACACCATTGGGACTAAAAACTACTCAATATCTAATGTACGTGCCAAACAATTACAGTCGATTGATATACCATTTTATTATATCATGGCCCATAGTATTTGTGTATATCAGTGTTTGTGCCTGTGCACAGAATCATGAATGTGCATATTTTTATTTGATCTTTTACGTAATGCGCGTTGTTACTTACAGATATAGTGGGGATACTGAATGAATGAGTCATTAAAATATCATTTGATTTTAGTTGTACAGCAGTCATGTTGATCTGATGAATGCCACTATCCATGTCAAACACGGTCACTGTAACCCTGTAAAAAAAAGTAATTGATGCCATTTCATTTGTTAATATATTAAGTAAATCAGATTTGCATCATAATTCAATTTGTTGAATATTTTATTTATCAAACAGCACAGTATTTAAAAAAAATTATTAAAACCTTTTTTTTACAGTTACCTGATGAGTTTTATCTTTCAATTTTTCCGAAGCTAAAGCTAACGTGTGAGTAAACGTGAACTGACACTAGATCTGGGAACATTGTCTTTCCTTGGAGTAACAACTCCTGATTTAAAGCCCATAATATCAACAGACCAATTTGTAGGTCAGAGTTAGAGTACTTTTAAACATGGATGCCATGAATTATAGTTTTAATTTATGTTAGAATTGTCCTCCATACCCTCCCAACGTTTTTTTGGTGTTTTTTTTGTTTTTGTTAAGAATATTTTTGTTTTTGTTATTATAATTAATGGCATTGGTTACACAGAACGTTGAACGAAGATATACATACATAAAGGCCGAAAGTTAATTCAGACTAAAGTATACCGTTATACTGCACTTTTTCACTGACAACATATATGTCACATTTGGGGATAGAACATAATATACACAGGAAATAGTAATCCTCTTGGTCACTAATTGTGCTCCACTACTCGTAGATTTGTTCCCTATGCATATCAATAAGAATTTCTGACTAATCTGGTTAAATCAAAACAAAGGAATCTGGTCTAAAACAAATCAACGTTAGTTTCCACTATATTGATGCTCTTATATCATTCAATAATAGCAGAATAACAAATTACCTTCCACTGATTTACTCAAAAATGTTAGAAATAAAACAAATATCTGAAGATATTAAATCAGTTTTATAACTCGAGCAATGCAACAATTCAAAGTGACACTGGCCTCCATACTAAGCTTTATGACAAAAGTGATGATTTCATCTTTCAGTACATTTTCCTGTTATCTCGGGCAATATACCTTCTGCTCTAGCTTTTGGTGTCTACATATCACAACTTTATTGTCTGCAGATTGCAAACAATGTCATATCATTCTGACCAATTGTTCCATCAGAGTTATGAAAGTTTGCTTTATTAATCATCGGCTATTGGATGTCAAACATTTGGTAATTTTGACTTATAGTATTAGAGAGGAAACCTGTTACATTTTTCCATTAACAGCAAGGGATCTGTGATATGCAACATCCCACAGACAGGATAACACATACCACGACCTTTGATATACCAGTCGTGGACCATTGGCTGGAACGAGAAATAACCCAATTGGCCAACCGATGGGGATCGATCCCAGACCGACCGCGCATGAAGCAAGCACTTTACCACTGGGCTACGTCCTGTCCCCAGGGTTATGACTTCCAGAGTCTCTCGAGGTTATTAGAAACGTGTATGGTAGACATTTGGTGGCTATATCTACCAAATCCGATATGTCACTGATCAAATGATGGCTGATTCTATTCCATATTTTTAAATAGTGCACACATTTTCATCACCGTTTTAGATGAAGTGACGGACTCCACAGCTGTGATGGCAGTACTCATGACAGGTCGCACCAGAGGGTAGAATATCCTCACCTTTTGCAAACACCTGTTATCACAACTGTTTTGGCAATGATTCCTGAGTGCATGTCATCGCAGCTATATTTATACCAATGAGCTATGTCATTTTGAGTTAGTATTAAGCTGGACTGGGAGTGGCAATCTTCTTTTGAGCGGCGCACGAAGGATCTATTCAGCTGAGCTGAATTCACCGACGGTGACCAATGGAAACAGGACAATTGCGTTAAAGTGTGAGAGTCATCAGCAAATATTAGCTACTCGCAGTTAGCTCATCATGTGCGGTGCAATTTTCGTCAAAGAATTAAATGTCTCGCCTACCTGGGACAGACACGAATGTCTCTGAATATATAAGTCAGGCATTCCTGCCATATCTTGCATCACAGATACAACAGGCTATGAGGATTGATGTTATCTGGGATAGTTACAACCTAACCAATCTGAAGTAAAGCACTTGAAACTGTGGAGAAAATGGCGTACAGAGACATATAGAGACACTGAGAAAAATGTCTGTATTATAGTTGTGAGAAATGGAGCTAATCGCG
Source organism: Gigantopelta aegis (assembly GCF_016097555.1). NCBI lineage: Eukaryota > Metazoa > Mollusca > Gastropoda > Neomphalida > Peltospiridae > Gigantopelta > Gigantopelta aegis. The sequence goes on along the minus strand of NC_054708.1, from coordinate 5,718,103 downwards.
AAACTAACATTTTACTAAATGCAAAAGTTGAAGCTGTCACCGCCGCCATCGGAAAGGTAATACCTGTATATCGACTTTTTACTTCGTAAAGGCAAAACGAAATGTTAACGCCACGTAAACTTTGACGTCAAATTTATTTGAGATTGACGGTTAACATTGTCACCTACTATTTGGATATGCTATTGTATCGTGTACATCAAATATTTTATACGACTAGTGTTTAGCCTAATAAGTCAGCATCTGTTTACTGTGGTATGCTTCGTAGAAATGTCAATACTATTTTATTTCCATATTGATTATCAACATGTCTGAACATCCAGGAAAACGGCGTAGTGTACAGTTACCACTGGATGATAAAGTTAACATTGTTGAAATATTGAAAATGGTCAGTAAACCAAAAAACCTTGCTTTTTATACAGATGAACGGTTTTTATTATATGTCCAAAATATGGAATCTTTAACGTGGGCTACAATAGTTAAGCAAAGATGTCCACCTCAATTGAACACTGTGTTAAGCTTGACTGTTGAAACAAAAACACATTTAAAAAAATTTCCAAATGTTACATGTACATTCATGTAATATGTTCCAAATGTGTTTGTATTATGTGTTCATAAAAGCTCAACAACCTATTTAAAGGGTTTACACTTTAATTTGGTTATTGTTGGTTTTGAAATACAATTTGACACATGTTTTTACGTTGGTTATATTAATAGTAAAATGGTTGCAAAGGCTATTTCTTAAAACCTTGGGAAAAACCAAATACCCCTCTTAACCAAACAATTTATTCGGTCCCAAATGTGTTCGGTTTAGAGGAGTTTCACTGTTTATAAGTGTGTATATACATACACACATACATACACAATACACACGGACCCACGCGCACACACACACACACACACACACACACACACACACACACACACACACACACACACAAACACACACTTCTCGTTGGGTCAAACTTGGAAAAGTCGAATACACTGCAATTCTGGAAGGAAAAACGAGAGTCCCGAGTAACATTCACACGATGCTGACCAAATGGTTAGGTCGAACACTTTCTCGAGCACGGACAGGGTTCGAGCCAATGGGATTCAACTGTGTGTGTGTGTGTGTGTGTGTGTGTGTGTGTATGTGTGAGTGTGTGTGTGTGTGTGTGTGTGTGTGTGTGTGTGTGTGTGTGTGTACATACACACACACACACACATACATATATAAGCAAACAAACAAACAAACAAACAAACAAAACAAAACAAACAACATCAACAGCAATAACAAACATCTTTAAACTGTAAGAACTACGATGTTGTGTCATTTTTTTGTTTTAGAACATATTTGTTTCTCTATGAAGCAAATAAGATTATTATTGTATTACTTTTGGCAGTAAATGCAAATGCATACGAGTATATTAATACATTTTACAGTAATATATCTCTGAATGTACCACAGCAGAACAGACAACATAAGTAATTCGTTTCACTATTTCGTTCATGTTATTGTTGATTGTTGACATGCTAGCTATGATATAAACAGGTTTTAAAAATATATTATATACTGATTTACTTTTGGTATTTGTCAGGGAAGCCACATATATGCACTTACTTCGAGCCAAATGGGTAAATGGCTGGAACATTTTTGTCGAAGGTCACTTTGGTCAAAGCGTTTGGTGCTGTATCATCAAAATGAACATGAATGACGTCCGTCTTTGTTTTGCTTGTGATGTCTGTAGCTCGGACCCAGATAGTGACAGTGTCCCCTTTGCTTGGATTGCTGGGAGTGACACTTGTACTCACAGATGAAGGACTTAATGTTGTCCATCCAGTCGTCGGCTGTTGCTGATTGTGTCCGCCACCACCGTCCTTCGCATGGGCAATCTCGAACTTTACAATGCCACGACTGTTTTCGATGGCTCTCACTGTCCTTGTACCATCGTTGTCATCATTCGTAATTATCTTCAAGCCATCTTCCAGTTGTTGTTGATACGCTTTCACAGAGTTAAGAAGTTTGTTGTCTTCGTGAATCTTGTTAACGAAATGATTCTCCCAGCTAACGACCAGTGGACTGGTTATATCAGAAGTCCAGACATCTTTGCCGAATCTTGTACCTGAAGCAATTTTCATCGCCTCAGAATCGAATGTGATTTCTGATGATGGGTCATACAGACATAAGCGTCTGATAAAGACAGAGTTGTTTGCCAAATCTGATGCTTCTAGGATGAACGAATACATCCCAACATCTGTCGGTTGGTAAGACGGCGTCACGCTACTAAGATTTGCGTGCATCACTTCCTCTATCTTCAAAGGTTTCAGTGGATATTGCTCTTGCAGTCTACCGCTCATGTCCGGCACCAATCTGAAAACTTCCCATGTGTAACGGAACATTCCAGACAAAGAGTCAGTCCAGCCATTCCAATTCAAAACAATTGGAGTCTACAAGAAATAAATATGCACATTATCATAGCAGTGGTATAAGGGCAGTTTCACGGGAAAGGTTGCATAAAGAGTCTCACTGGGACCCAAAAATGAACCATGCAGCATTCTATATAAAAAAACCCCAATATTTTTAAAAAGCAATATGACTAGTGAAATGTTTTATAAAAAAAGTGGACCTACAGCTGTTACGGTTTATAAAATAATCAGTGATATGATTACATGTACAACATTAAAATATGACGACGCATAGGTACAGCATAATCATAAGCTTTTATGTGATACATTTCTAACGATAAACTGAGGTGTTTTTTTAAATAGGAAACTGTTAAGAGTAACTATTTTTTCATTAATAAGGCCAAGGATTTTAAGTTTTCTGATGATTTTTGGTAATATTTTAGCAATATTCTTCTATTCAAAAATGATTTATTTTAAACAGAAACCATTAAATACTAATCTTACAAACAGAATGTCTATAACTGAATTAGATTTTAAAATTCAATATGTTTTCTAGAAACCTAGTTAAAAATAATGTTGATTGCATTAGTATTAGCAGTGATATAAGGTTTCAAACAATGCAGTGTGAAAATGGCAATTTAGTTTAGGAGGGGACATTTTTTTTTAACATGTAGATTTCAGTTAAATAAACTGAGACTGCTCTTAATTGTAAAGTGTTTTTAATTCATAATTGTATTAGGAAATAATATTGGATATGAATCGGCATGTAATGGTGTAATTAGATAATTAACATTGAAAGATTACATGTCATTCATATGCACACTACAAGACACACAATCTACATAGCTTGCAATGTCCTTATTTGCCAGCTTTATTTTGTAATATTTGGATTTTACGTCTTGCAACTGTGGCAGAATAAAAGGCTCATGCCCTTCAACTGTTAAAGGTAGAGTAAACTCAAACAAGAGATTTGTGTTGGAAAGATGCATACCCGGACCACCAACACATACTGACACTTTAACAAATGAAAAACGCGTAATTTTAGAGTTAATAAAAAACCATGATTATTCCTGCTAACTGGGGGCAGCCATTTTGTTTCGTTTTTATGACGTCCGGTGGTATAGCTTGGGGCGAAGTGACGTCAGCTCCGTCCATCTGTACAGTGAAAACAAACGCTCTAATTTAAGACAATGCGCTTCGCTTTCATCAACCTGACTTGTAAAACAACATAAATGACTTGACAGTATAATAAACTATTTAACTAAATATCTTTCAATTTGCATCAATAGAACGAAATGGAGTTATAGTTTTAAAAAATCCAAAGAAAAAAATGCATATTATTAAGCCTATTGGTATGCTATGTTCGAGCAAAAACGACCACTCACGATACCCAAGTGATCATTTTCTTTTCTCTGGGACTACCTAATAGGTCAGTTTGGTGATTTTAGATGGGAAAGTCTACTTAATCAAGGGTTTTACAGAATTACTTACAATAATAAAGCAAGACGGTTGATCGATTACGATTAGAGGGGCGTTCGCGCGGCTAACAGACAATACCTTGTGATCTTAATAAAAGAGGCACGTCGTTTTAGTGTGTCTAGACACAGTGTCTGGGGACCGTCTAAATATACACCTGCCAATCGGGAACCACAGGTACAGGCCACGGAAAGAAATGACCAATTAACTAAGAAAACACTCCGATTATTATTTCAGTACGTGGGTTAATTTATGTAAAAACCATAATACAGTTATTTTAACACTTTGACAATGGTGGTTTATTTTGTATTAAATATAATATATATTTGTTGCTGGCTTACTGGGATGACTATTATTACTGAATATTGTGATGCATCCGCAAAAATCAGGTATGTTTTGTTTCTTCAGTTTGAAGACTAATTCCTGATGTGACACGTTAGGTATTACGTAACCACCAGCTCGCCAGAGGGCGTATTCACTGGGATGGTACAAAATGGCTGCGCCCGTTATATATAATAGCCGTCACATTTAACCGTTTTATTAACTATACGATTATACTTGTTGATATTAAGCAATACTGTGCATTATATATCGTTGAATACGCATACCAGGTCAAATGCCTTAATTGTCCCCTCCCTTAAAGGCCCCAAAAAGATGAAACGACTTTCTAAGCACTCCACTCCGACAGTTTAAGAGGACCTTGTCCGTGGCCATTTAAATGTTGATGTCACTTTACACTCATGAAGGAATTTCATACAAATATGATCACCTTCAAGCACTTTACACTTGCATTGTGTATTGGTTATTCGTCCAATGTAATAACCTTCGTCATAGTAAACAGCATAATATGAATCTTCTTTTAGTATAGGTTGCTGATGTTCTACTTGTGTGAATGTGATTGGTTTGGTTGATACTTCGATGTTTGGTTTGTTACTGTCAGAATAAGATGTGTTAATTGGGTGTACATGCAAAACAGCTTGTTTCCATTGCCCAACAATCTCCAAGTTGCAGCATTCACTTTCTGTTCTTTCTCTGGAAAAAGGAAAGCATGTAGGACAACAGCAAGATAGATCTCTCAACCTGACAATGTTTGGTGCCACTGCAGAAACACAATCAATCAGTGCCAGGTACTGTCGTGACCTTTGGACGCTTCCTGTTCACATCAGTCACTTTGATGAAGAAGAACACTCTAGCACTGTTATTATACTGATCCTTCACAGATTTAAAAATAGTCTGACCTGGCTGCTTTAATTTTCCTCAGAAAACTGATACAGTTCTTGGGCATTTCTGATTTAGTACTCCCTTCGGGTCACTGCTTTTGAGGCATTATATTTGACAAGTGCTTCAAGACCATCTGCACTGGATTGTTCATGACCAGATTCAAAACAGTTATGTGTTAAGGTAATATTATATGTTGAACTGTAATAAGTCATATCTGCTCAACTTTTTACACGTTTGTACTGACATGAAGCCCTATCAGAGAATTGTTCTACATGAGTCAAATATGGATATTTGCTTTTCAGTTAAGTATAAGCCTTTGAGAGAAAATGTGCAACACCATCGGCATCATGTTTCAGATCATCACTTATAATGATTATTGTTTCTTTCTTGGTGAATGGACCTGTTTCGTCTGTGTCATTAACAAAGGTCATTATGGGATGTATGGTCACTGTAGTGTTTGACCAATGTGCACTTTGCACTTCATCTTCAAAAGTACATGCATAATTCTCAGCATAATATAAAATCAAAAGTGCAGAATTTGGTGGCATTGTTTCTTTGCAACTTTTTACATGATTCTGTTGACAAGCAGCCATATATATATGCCAGGAAAAGCTGACATCTCTCAGTCAAACTCCACTGACAATTGTCAACAAATGTCTCAGACTTCCATGTCACATGTACATAGCAACACCCAAACATGTCAGTATCAAATCTGCTCAACTTTAACATGTTGTAAAATGTCCTTTCCGGAACTTGAAAATTGTGACTTAAAATTACCACTGCATCAGTGAATGGATAGTTAATTTTAAATGAATTTAAATCATACACATAAGCATGTTTTATTTTTTATTTTAGACATACAGTAATTCTCAATAATGCATCATATCTCACAACCCTTTTACAAAAAATATATCAAACAAACTTTATATATATTGGAAATTGGTATAGAATTGTATTTTGTATCCAATCGAGTAAATATATTGATAATGTAATAAAAGCACTTTGCAAAAAGATGTTTAAATATACATATTAAAATTGTGTTTAGGAGGGGATATTTTGTTTAACATGCAAAATCTTGTTTATTTGCAGAACTACAAATCACACAAACACAATAATTATACAAATGAGTTTTGCAGGCTATTATGCATGTACTATATGATTAAAGTTTTGTAACATGCCTGTATATATTTATTTGACCCATGTTTAGGAGGGGACATTTTTAACGGAAACCTTTAGGCTCCATCTTACAATAAATATCTCAAAGTAAATAACAAAGTTACATCGATTTTTTTCTTGACACAACTGTAGGTGTCTATTGTGATTATAGTAATACAAAAATAATTGTTGTAAAATGTTATTTTAATTATTTATAGGTCAGTGTTCATGGCAGGACATCTTCGAAAACAATTTAAACGGAAAACAGGGTTATAATAGTTCTTTAAAATACTGTAAATGTGTAACACAACATCCAGTTTTGATATGGTTGGTAAAAAAATGTTTACCAGTAGTCTGGTATTCAAGTAAATAAAAATAAAAATGTCTATTTCACATTGCATTATTATTAAAATAGTGATGGAATAATGCAAAAATGCAAATGAGACTCGAAAATGTGTTATTTTGATATATAAATATTCCCTACTTGATGAAAAATCAATTTATTTCAATAAAATTTGGTATGTAGGTTGCTAAACCATTCATACAGGTATCTATACAATTTCAGCAGAACAGAGCTTTCAATTTTAAAGTTATGAAAATTTTATTCCAATGAACGAGCAGCGCAACCTTTCCCGTGAAACTGCCCATAAAGGCTCCAAGGCTATGAGTAGTCAGAAATCAAGGATGTTTTTCTTATTATTATTTGTTATTTATGCTTCTTTATATAATGTCTTTCTCAGAAATATTTAGCATGCATCTACCAAACCTGCTATGTTCACAGGTGTCCACTATGCCAAAGCTAAGGCTTGAATCCATGTTTGAACATTATCATGTAGTATTTAGGAATGGCTTTGTATTTATGTAATGCCAAATCAATTCTAGTGATTTATCAATTTGTTACATGAATTCCATCTTTGGGGCCCGTATGTACTCTTGAAATAACACTTACTTTTGAAACATGGATGTCATTATCCACGCTAAATATGTTGTTTTCACAGGACGGATTTTGTAGTTTACAGTGTTGTGGCTTGGCCATATCAACGCGAAACTCAACTGCCTTCTCAGTCCATGGGGATTCTCCAAAAGTGTTTGTGGTGTATAGTACATTAGGACGATCAGCATACACCACATCACGATATCCACCACTCTTAGTTCTGTAGGTCACAGTCAGTCTGAAAACAGTGTACCCGGTATTTTAGTAAATGCACTAAGCTAAATAGAAACAGCTAGTTTTCTTAGAATTGATTTTAATTTTTTTTAGTACATGCATGTAAACCTTTATCAACATCATCACCATCACGCTTATTATATTATTATTATAATTATTATTATTATTATTATTATTATTATTATTATTATTGTCGACTCTGTTGTGTCATTTTGTAAAAAACCCAGTTCTGGGCCAATTTAGTTAAAATTTGGTAGGTAGTTGGGTTCTTCGGGGGGATTGATTGTATTTCACAAATGTGTGTATAGGTGATGTGTATTGGCCTTTATCGCGAATTATTTATAATTTCTGTTTGTACAGCAGTTTCTGTGAATCTGACAAGTGAAATATCTTAAAAATGTAGATTTAATTTTTGACTGCCTATTTACAAAAAAATATCAGAATTAATCTGATGTCTATTTTCAGAGGAATATGAATTTCTAATGTTGACCCCGGCCTTCTTTGGGCAATTTTTTTAATTTCTAAAACACAAAAATCAGTGTAACTCGAGAATATATTTGTAATACAACCAATCCCCCCGAAGTACCCAATTACCTACCAAATTTCAGCTGAATCATCCCAGAACCATTCTTACAGGATGACACAACAGAGGCAATTTTTTTTTTTTAAAAAGCAGCCAAGTCTATGCACTCGTCACACATCCCTCCCTCCCTCTCTCAAGTACATTGTACTGTATTCTGAATTTCGTATTGTATGTCAGTTCCTATGCCATTTACAGGTAAAAAGTCTTGAAAATCTAAATTTCATTCCTACTGCCTATCTACATATAAGTGACCGCCTATCTACATACAAGTGTGGAAATATTAAATTTATCCGCTGCTTGCATGTGGGGGAATTGGGATTTCTAATGTAAAGTGCAGTCCTTTTCAGGCACTTTTTATTTTTAAAACCCGAAAATAAGTGTAAGTCGATAAGTTTTGAAGTTACACCAGTTTTATTTTCACTGTTGTAATTTACTCTTTAGAGCGTAATAAACTGTAGATTTACATTTTTTAATTTTTGAAAGTTTGCATAGATTTTGCAAATGAAAAATGTACATATTTGTGCAGTATATATCTTTAAATCTTTAAAAGAAATTAAATTTATATGATACGACTGATAAGTTACTGCTTTATTATCATGTCAAATATGAAACAAGTCTATAATGAATTGTTCATATGAGAAGAGATTACAAAACAACATTAGAAACAGAAAGAGAATTTCGTTTCTTTAATGGCCAACAACTGGCGAGTGTAGATGTGTTTTACATGTAGGTAACGGTCAATAACCCTTCAAGACCGAAGTGACCATCCAATCCACATCATAATCCAGACATGGGAGAGAGAGATAGGTAGAGAGAGAGAGAGAGAGAGAGAGAGAGAGAGAGAGAGAGAGAGAGAGAGAGAGAGAGAGAGAGAGAGGGGGGTAGAGGGAGGGAGGGATGGAGGGAGAGGAGGTGCGACGTGTGAGTGCACAGACCTGACTGCTTTAAGTGCCATCCAATACACACATGGGAAAGAGAGAGGGGTAGAGGAAGGGAGACGGGCTTTGCCGGGGGGAGTAGAGGGAGGAAGGGAGGGGCTTGAGGGTGGCAGGGAGAGAGGGGGAGGTGTAACGTGTGAGAGAGGGGTAGAGGAAGGGAAAGAAGGGGTAGAGGGAGGGAGAGAAGGGCTTGAGGGTGGCAGGGAGAGAGGGGGAGGTGTTACGTGTGAGTGCCTAGACCTGACTGCTTTAAGTGCCATCCATTACACACACATGGGGACACCATAGCCCCCCCCCGCTCCTCCCCCATTCTCCCCCCCCCCACCCCTCCTCCCCCTCCCCAAAGAGAGAGAGGAGAGAGAGAGAGAGAGAGACAGAGAGAGAGAGAGAGAGAGAGAGAGAGAGAGAGAGAGAGAGAGAGAGAGAGAGAGAGAGAGAGATTTTTTCGCCTCTGTTGTGTCATCCTGTAAGAATGGTTCTGGGACGAGTTAGCTGAAATTTGGTAGGTAATTGGGTACTTCGGGAAGGGGGGGGGGGGGATTGGTTGTATTAAAAACAAAATATATATAGGTTATGTCTATTGGTTTCAATCAAGACTTTTGTTGTTTTTTCTAATAAAAGTATTTTTTGTGCCGTCTGTTTTGTAATTTTGTAAGAAATGTTCTGGGCCCATATAAATGAAATTTGGTAGATAGATTGGCTCACCCGGGGAATTGATTGTATTAAAACATGGTGTGTATAAGTTATGTGTATTGGCCTCTATCGTGAATTTCGGATTATATGCCAGTTTCTATTAAATGTACAGGTATTTCACTGTTGCAATCTACTCTTTAGAGTGTTATAAACTTTAGATTTATATTTTAAAACATTTTCAGATAGATTTTGTAAATGAGAACTACGCATATTTTTGCAGTTTGTATCTTTAAATCTATGGAGGTGACAGAAATAATAAAAAAATATGTATCTTACGATTAATCACTTACTGCTTTATTAACGTGTGAAATATGTGCAATGTTATTTGTTAATATGGCAAGACATTTAATGAAATAGCCTAACCACAATACATTCTGCATGCGTGATTCCTTCAGTCATATGGCCAAGGGCTGTTGAACTGTGGGCAATAATAAGATGTCATTCAGAGGTCAGCCATCAACAGCTGTAACTGGTCTTAGCTGGGGTTTTAAAAAGTATTATAGTTGTTTGTAAATAAAGTTCTGATTTAGCTGAAATTTGGTAGTTGGTTAGGTGATAGTATGTGCGTATATGTAGGTGGGTGTGTGGTAATTATTGCTATAATTAATTAACATATAAATGTGTCTGAGTAATGTACAGCTATTATAGTTTGGGAATCTCCGTCATTAGCGCTTGCAGTTATATTTATTATTATTATTATTACTATTATTATTATTATTATTATCATTATTATTATTAATTCGATATACAAAGAAATACATCGTCAACAAACTTATTAGTTTTCTCAACAAAACAATATCGGTTTATCAATATCAAGTTAGACATAACACTTGAAGAGGCAACAGAAAATTTCTATAATGATGAAGTGGACGGTAACACGAAAGCCACGAATTATGCAAGGAAATCTGAGTGGCATTCTCCCACAGAAATGTTTAGATGACCTGAAACGTGATTACCTAATACCGCGGTGGATGTGTGTGAACCTGGTAGCGGGTGTTGCGTACGCCAATACCTGGCGTGCTCCCTAATAACAGGTGACCCCTACACGTGCAGTGGATGTGTGTGAACCTGGTAGCGGGTGTTGCGTACGCCAATACCTGGCGTGCTCCCTAATATCAGGTGACCCCTACACGTGCAGTGGATGTGTGTGAACCTGGTAGCGGGTGTTGCGTACGCCAATACCTGGCGTGCTCCCTAATATCAGGTGACCCCTACACGTGCAGTGGATGTGTGTGAACCTGGTAGCGGGTGTTGCGTACGCCAATACCTGGCGTGCTCCCTAATATCAGGTGACCCCTACACGTGCAGTGGATGTGTGTGAACCTGGTAGCGGGTGTTGCGTACGGCAATACCTGGCGTGCTCCCTAATAACAGGTGACCCCTACATGTGCAGTGGATGTGTGTGAACCTGGTAGCGGGTGTTGCGTACGCCAATACCTGGCGTGCTCCCTAATATCAGGTGACCCCTACACGTGCAGTGCAACATGCTTCTATCAAACATGTATGCACGGAATGTGACACATTCTGGAAATGAATACGTTTTATTCTCCAGTCCAAATAAAGTTTGTTTTGTTTAACGACACCACTGAAGCACATTGGATGTCAAACTTTTGGTCATTCTGACTCGTAGTCATTAGAGGAAACCCGCTACATTTTTCCTAATGCAGCAAGGGATCTTTTATATGCACTTTCCCACAGACAGGAAGCACATACCACGGCTTTTGACCAGTTGTGATGCACTGGTTGGAACGAGAAAAAACCAAATCACCTGAATGGATCCACCGAGGTGGTTCGACCCTGTGACGCAAGATGTTTAGAAATATTTAATTTTCCTCTTACGAGTGTTACACACATAATGTGTATTGATGTAAACCTGTTACAATGTTTTGCTAAGTTTGATGACTAACTAGTACAAAATACATCAACTAAAGTAGTGTCGGAAATAGAATAAAAATGATTTTCGTCAATTATTTCTTTCATATTAAACTGACAATTTAGCATTTACTTCTTTGGGCTCTCATTGATGTACAAGGTGGTGTTTACTCTTGAAATTAAATCAGTAAATTAAATGTCAGTAAACAGGAGAGTAGTGACCTTTATTGGAACAGACTATAACACATTTTGATCCAAATGACAGTGTGTCAATTTCATTTACTCTCACACAAACTTTTAATTTAAAACTGAAAGTCAACTGATTATTTTGAATTGCAGCATAAATTATTAATTATGACCAGCATATTTAGTGAATATAAATTCACTATAAGTGAATTAGAAATTTACGCAAACTTGCAACCACTTAAATGTGCTATATCACAAGTTATATGTGAGCATCTATTTGTGATAAAAATTCTCCAATAAAAATGTATTTCTACTAATAAAATTATTTCCTATAATCATTTACGGGCATATAGTTAAAAGTGTAGTCTTTAAATGTTTAAGCAAAATTTAATAAAAACATGATTTGCATTAGCTGTCATTGTGCAACTTTGAGATAGCACCTTTAAAGGCACACTGTCACAGATTTAAGGATCTTATTTCCCTTTAATGAATAATAAATAAAAATTACATTAATTAATAAACTGTTGCATCACTTTAACTACATCATGATGGAGTACAATCCATGTCAACCCTCTCAGCAATGTTAGTTTTTGAATTATGGACCATTGCCATAATTCAATTATTTTTACAAAATATCATTAATAAGTGGAGTATGGTGGTTACGTAGATGGTTGAATAAAGTATGTTTAGGGACAAATCAAATGTATATATTTTTAAGTAATACTTTGTTAGGCCATGAAACAGGTCAATGGTCTGTGACAGTATGCCTTTAATACCGGTATAATATATTATAGTCTCAGAATGGTTCTTGACAGTTTTGCTCAGAAGCTACTTATAAATGTCTACAAATATTTTGTTTTGGAGAGAGATAGGGGTAAACACCGTCTTCAGAAACAGTCCCTCACATATTGTAACAGCAATGGAATTGACACATTTTGACCAAAATTTGTTATAGTCTGTTCCAATAAAGTGCACAAATCACCTGTTTACTAACATTTTTCTTTTAATTTCAAGAGTAAAGGCCACCTGGTACATAAATGAGAGCAAAAATAAGTAAATGCTAAATTAGGTAGACTAACATTAAATAGATATTTACAAAATATTTACTTGTTTGTTTAATATGTAAAAAATAATCAACGAAAATCATTTTTTATTCTATTTCCAACAGTACTTTAGTTGAATTGAAAAAGGCCATTTATTGGTGACATAATAAATGACGAGAACTGACAATATTAATTTCATACACATGTGTAACTAGTTACATAACAACAATATATGTAATGAATTAAATTTAACAATATTATCACTGACAAATTTGTCTTATTACCATGTCATTAATGATGTGGGCAACATTATACGCCGTAAGAATTAGTGTTATGTACTGTTGAATATTCAAATTATGCGGAATACTAAATCTCTACTAGTGAATACCACTATTGTACAACTTAGTGTACTGGGTGGGATGAAGGGTTGTTTAATTGAATCTTCGTTGATTAATAATAATTACCAATTTGTTTTACTTCACAGTGCCCTCTATTATATCTTTGATCAGGAACCATAACCGTGAGTTTCATGTGATAGGACGAGTTGTCTTTTCGTACTTAATTTCGATTATTCAACAGTTTACATAAATAGATTTAACTGCATTAAATAACATTATATAAACACATTGTTTGACAAATGTTTGACAAAGTCATTAGTCCTCACAGACATTTTGGCTAGTGCCCTATCTCTTACAGTAATACATTTGATAATACAATGTCTACTACCCTGGAACAAAAAATCACTAGCCAGGCCCAAGGGCTAGTGGATTTGTCAAACCATGATAGTAAATAACTGGCACCTTTTTATATTTACAGGTAGTACTGAGCCAAATAATTTCCGGTTGGGTCAAAGTTCGAGGTGCACCGAACTTTTGATAAAGAAGTTAACACCACAAGTTGGTGATAAATGTGAGTGTGTTCGTTGTAAAAAAAAAAGTTTCAGCTGGGCAAAAAATGTATGCAATTTTATTTCATCTAGTACCACTGTGTCAAGTAGCAGTATGCTTGAAACATTTTGTGCGGAACTAGGGTATAGTCATAGACGCTACCCGATATCTCTGAAATGAGCAGCTTGACCTCTATTTGTTCTGAATCACTTTAAGAGAGAGGGGTGGTAGTATTTATATCTGTGCTGTTTATGTCGATTGATACGCTGCAGATAGTTTAGCCACATATGTTACTATTGATTAATTGGCTGTCACTGGACCATGCAACTTCACAATGACCGTGACAATAATCACTGTACATGGTTCTGCATGAATGGAGTTTGAATCAAAGTAGCAGTGATAAAAAGTTGGTTCTGGCCTATAATTCATACTGTAAACATTTGAATAATTTCTTTGTACATGGTATTTGACTTGCCACATACAACTGCTCTTAGATATGGTAATACATCTAGGAAACCTGAACTTAAAAGTATATTAAATATAATGTGTTCCAATATTGGATTGTTGTCTTTAATTTCCATTAACATAAAGAAAGAAAGAAATGTTTTATTTAACGACGCATTCAACACATTTTATTTACGGTTATATGGCGTCAGACATATGGTTAAGGACCACACAGATTTTGAGATGAAACCCGCCCGCTGTCGCCACTACATAGGCTACTCTTTCCGATTAGCAGCAAGGTATCTTTTATTTGCGCTTCCCACAGCCAGGATAGCACAAACCATGGCTTTTGTTGAACAGTTATGGATCACTGGTCAGTGCAAGTGGTTTATACCTACCCATTGAGCCTTGCGGAACACTCACTCAGGGTTTGGAGTCTGTATTTGGATTAAAAATCCCATGCCTCGACTGGGAACCGAACCCATTACCTACCAGCCTGTAGACCGATTGCTTAACCACTACGCCACCGAGGCCAGTTCCATTAACATAGTCAATTTTTCATGTATGAAATTCTGAAAACTGAAATTTGTAAAGAACTTGATTTGTATTGTCATTTTGACAAATTTATAGGATGCTAAGTTATATTTTAGACACACATGTAGTTTTATGCAACATTTTATTTAAATTTGAAGAAAAAAACTTTACTAAAGCTTAATTAAATGTATTGTCACTAATTTAATTTGTTGTCACTTTTGTCCTGTTCTTTATACATAACAATAAGCTTGTTAAACATATATTTAGGTCTTCAGATCAAATTTGTTTTTAAATAATCACTTAGTTTGCTCTCAGGAAGTGCATTTTATGTTTATACTAGATTCAGAACCAGGTTTGATTGTAAATCTTAATATATTCGACATATTACTTGGGAATCCTTTAAAGAGTATCTTATTAAACCACATCACTGTCTTATGTAAACATATATATACACATGTAGTTGTAAATATGTCAATCGAAATACTAAATTTTCAGAAGGTATAAGTATAATAAAACATAATAGAAATATTGAAAAGTATATTTATGCAAACGATGACCATTTCACAAGCAAGTGGAATATATTGGCCATATAGATAGTTAGTACTTACGATCTTTCAAAAATATGGTGCTATAGTATGACAAAACCAACCAAATACATAGGTGAATGTATAGTACACTGTTGAGAAACCTATCAGCCGACAACAACGCTAGGGATTATTTATTTATTTATTTATTTATTTTCATGATCATATTTTTTTTTTTCTTTCATTTATTCATTTTTTATTATTATTAATTTTTTATTATTATTATTTTTGTTTTATTTATCTTTTCTGTTTGTTTATTATACTTCCTTCTATTATTTCTTCTTTCCTTTTTGTGGTAACATTTATTAATATCATAACATATTATTTGTATTATTGTAAAATGTGTATCCTATATCATTAATGTAAGGTAGTGATACCAGGTCCCTCCAACCCTGGCATTACCGTGTTTCTTTTCTGGGGACAATAAATTTTGAAAAAAATATTCATAACCAATTTTCCCAGATTTCATTATCTGCGTTGGAGTAAGTTGATAATTTATTTTATTGCTAAAGCTGTATTATTCAATGTTACTAGCTAAATAATATGCAGCTGGATTACAGATTGAAGGAATACATGCAGTATACATTTTGAATTCATCTGGATTAGAAAATATCGCATGAAAATAGATGCTCGGGTAAGTTATGTCATTTAAAAACAGGTTTTCAAGTAATAAATCAAAAATAAATAGTGAAAGCTGGATGATAATTCCAGATATCACAAATATTTAAAACCTCCATCTACAGTAGGCTATAAATAAAATATAGTCAGGAATATTGGTGGCTGGCAATGGTTTTGATGATTCATTATGGAAATCAGCATGGCCGTTGGATTTAAAAATCACACACCTGGTGACTTGAAGACACCCACACCCAGCATACAGGATTTTTCCAACAGTCTCCCAACAATGAAATTCAGGACATTAAGTCATTACTTCATACAGCCTTGAATTTTCCTTCCTCAGCCACTGCATTTTTTTAATAGTGATATTTCTTTGATGTACCTTCATAATCTAGGGGTCAGTCAAGTAAATGTGTTTTAATGGAATTCTTTAAAGGAGTCGAGGTACTCTAAATATCCTTGTTCTCTCTACGTATATAGCTGAGCACACACACCCAACTGACAGTAAATATATTCAGGTGTATTATAAACAAAACAAAAAATAATACCTATGACATAATGCATTTGTACAAAACTGTATACAATATATATGCCTTATGGAGTGTACATTATATTAGATTGTAGAAACAAGTTTCATTGGAGTTGTTAGTTGATAACAGAATACACCAGATCCTGGTGGTCATAAAAACACATAATTGGACACTTTAAAAAAAAAAGAGATATGTTATCAGTATAGGTAGTACTAAATCAAATAACATCGGGCTGGGTCAAAGTTCGAGGTGCACCAAACGTTTGAGAGAGAAGTTAACACCACAAGTCCTGTGATTGGTGATAAATGTGAATGTGTTGGCTCTTAAGAAAAATATTTTATCTGGACAAAAAAAATCAAAATAATAATAATAAAAAAAAAATCATCTAGTACCACTGTGTCAAGTAGCCTTGCGCTTGGAACATGTATCGAGTATCTGCAAAAAAAACCCTACTCCAATTTAGGGTAGTCATAGACGCTGCCCGTAATATCTGAAATGAGCATCTTAAATCCTATTTTTTTTGTGAATCACTTTTAAGAGTGAGGGGTGGTAGTATTTATATCCGTGGTGTTTTTGTCGATTGATACGCTGCAGGTAGGAGTTTTAGCCACATATGTTACTGTTGTCGTCTATGGGATTTGATTTGGTAGTATACACCCTACAAGCGAAACATTCTATTCAAGTTATACGAGTGACATATTTTATAAAAACTAAACCTCTTCTTACTCATAAAGTGCATTAAAACAACATTTGTTTAATGACACCACTAGAACACATTGATTAATTAATCATCGGCTATTGGATGTAAAACATTTCCTAATGCAGCAAGGGATCTTTTATATGCACTTTCCCACAGACAGGAAAGAACATACCACGACCTTTGACTAGTTGTGGTGCACTGGTTGGAACCAGAAAAACAACCCCAATCAGTTGACTAGATCCACTGGGATGGTTCGATCCTGCGACACAGGCACCTCAAGTGAGCACTCAACCGATTGAGCTAAATCCCGTTTCAAATGGATGACTTTAGCTTTTAAAAAGTCAATTTTCCCTCAATGTCGAGCAATATTCCTTCTGCTCCATCTTCTGAAAAATCGTAGAGCATGCTCATCTTATGTCGATTTTTAAGACAGACATATCGTTCTGGTAAAAAAAGGACTCCTAAAAGCCTTCAAAACGTTTCACGGTAGCCACTCAAAGGCCATTTCACAACATGGCGTATCACTGACTAAAGTGATGTCTGATGCAATACCGTCTTTTGATTTTGATTTCTGTATGATGTGTGAACTGCACGAACATGGGATGTAGTGGAAGTTGATCGGTTACCACCGGTTTCAAAGCAATACACGTCTGTCAAAGACATGCTTTTGTTTTTGACAAAGGAAAAAAAAGGCGAGATAGGCCTACAGGTTTGAACATTTTACAAAAAGTGATCTTGGTGCCATCATTTGAGCTCCCATTTGTGTAAGAGGCCAGGCTGCATTTTGCCCGAATTAAACCAAAATTCCCGATTCCAGATAACAACATTTATTCATATTAACATTACCGCCAAACAGCTATATGTGGGTGCAAACTACATGGATTTTTACATGGATTACAACAAATTTTGCGGGTAGAATGATGGAAATACATGTTAAAAAGTGTCAGGTTAACACATTCTGCCCGAACAACTCTATCGTTTTTGACCGAATTTGATGATTTACCCTATCTCGTACGCTTAGGGTTGTCCTGCCATTGAGAGAAATGTTTGCTTATTATTGTTTATTGTCCCCCAGCTCATTTTGACAGTTTCAGGGTTGGGGTGCCCTGATTTATCGCCATACAAAACATTAATTAGAATATACAAGTTAAATACACGAAGTGCGTAACTTGTACATATAGTAATATGGTAATAACAATGCTAATAATAGTAGTATTAATACTACTACTAACAATATGGATGATCATAATAGTCATAATACTACAAAGGCCAAGTAAGCAAACAAAATTTGGTTCCTGTTGCATACCCCCTCCCCAAAATAGAGTACTGTAGGAACGAAGGGAAAACGTTTTATTTTTAAAACATTTTATTATGCCATTTTCAAGCTAATACTTGCTGAATAGTATTTAACAGCTGCGTCTTTGTGTTACAAAACATACTCTAATCAGAATTATTAATAATTGTCTACACTAAAAAGTCAAAATATCGTTCAACCACAATCTATAATGTAAACACCACACAAGTATAATACTATACCGTAATAGTATTAACTATGATGACAGTAAAATAACATTATAATTTGTTCATTGAAAACAAAGAAGTCTAATATCAAATGTGACAAAGGCAGGGCTTGAAATTAGCAAGTAACATATGACTTGTTTTTTTAATAGAAATATGTCTTGCTAAGAAATACATATGGCCTACTGGAAATAGAAAGGTTGGCGTGTGAAAAGTTAGGACCGGTGAGATGTATTTTAGAACATTATGGAATTAACATATTTAATTTTCAAAATGTGGTTTTGTCAATGTAATAAGAAATATTTAAATTATTCCTTTGGAATCCTCAACTAGTAATAGTCACGTGATTATCTTAACACCATTGATTTTTTACGACTTAGTTTAAATGTTTTATCCCAAGTCATTTGATAAATGCCAAATTACGTTTTTGTCTTGGTAAGTTAAGTCAGTTTCAAAAATGTAAGCAAAAATTAAAATTGTTTGGTAAATACGGCACCTGGTACTTGACACCCTTATCGTTTACGTCGTACAAGCCTGAACATAATTATTTGGGTCATACTGGTCAAAATTTGTGCCGGTCATAGCTGAAGATATACCTGTCATCAAATGAAGATGACATTTGTAAATACAATTGTAAATATACGTGGCACAAAAAATAAAGGAACCCCAGATTTACTACTGGAAGTTAACTTTATTTGAGAGGCAAACAAAGAATCACTACGTAATGTTCTCAGTATCTTGTGTGTCCACCACGTGCAGCAACACATGCACGACATCTAGACGGCATGCTGGCTATCAAGCGACGGATTGTCGCCCTTGGAATGCGCCGCCATTCCTCCTGAAGTGCAACACTAAGATCGTCAACATTGACTGGTTGAGGCTGTCTAGCACGAACAGATCGGCCTAAAACATCCCACAAATGTTCAATAGGGGACATGTCAGGAGATTTGGCTGGCCAGGGAAGTGAAGCGATGCCTTGCTGTGTGAGGAAGTCGGTAGCAACACGTGCCCTGTGTGGACGTGCATTGTCATCTTGGAAGACAAAGTTCTGTCCAATCCTGTTTGCCATAGGAGCAACTACAGGTCGTAAGATCTCGTTAACGTATCGCTGCCCTGTCATGTTACCACGAATAACAATCAGATCAGTCCTCCTGTCGTAGGTGATGCCACCCCACACCATGACACTACCATCTCCGTAAGAATCGTGTTCCATGATGGTTGCTCTGACATAACGCTCACCACGCCGCCGCCAAACACGTTTACGTCCATCTGTGAACCTCAGACAAAACCTGGATTCGTCGGAAAACATGACATGACGCCAGTGACGCAAAGCTCGTGTCTGGTGGTGTTGAGCCCATCGGTAACGTTGACGTCGGTGATTCAAAGTCATGATCACGCCTTTGAATGGACGTCTTGCCTTCAGTCCAGCAGCACGAAGTCTGTTCCTCACAGTAGAGTAGGACAGTCGTATTCCCGTGGCAGTACGGAACTCCCTCTTATTCTCCGGTGCAGCGACGAACCTGTTCCTGAGAGCAACAGTCCGTATCAGCCGATCTTGTCTGACGGTTGTCATTTTGGGTCGTCGTCTTCCTCTCCTCATTGTAACGTTACCAGTCTGGTGGTGTAACGTTACAAGCCGGGAAATCACGCTTTTTGATTTTCGAAAGAATCGAGCCACCTGATTATGGGACTGTCCCGCCTGCACCATCCCAATTGCTTTGCCATTTTTGTTCCTCTGTCAGGTATTGTCGTGGAGGCATTTTTACTGCAATGAGGAGTGCCGGCTATCGTGTCCAATTTATACCCTACAACGCACGTGCAATGCATGATTCTGCTGAACCATGAAGGGTAAGGAACGCTGCATCTGTGTGGGACAACACTTATGGCCAATGGACCTGTGTTCGGATTTGGCTGGGTCAAGTGTAACATGGTCCTTTCAGATGCAAAATATACAGATATAGGGGTTCCTTTATTTTTTGTACCTAGTATATTTAGACGTTTTATGGTGTTAGTTATCTTTTATTAACAATGATATTAAATTACATCACATTATCATTTAGCATGAAGGTTATCGTTTCATTATGATGCTACAATTGTGACTAAACCTATTTCCCTCTTCAGTTGTGGAGAAACGTTTATAGAAGCTGTCCCACACGTTCACAATCCCACCCCTGACTACACAACCGATTAAAGTGAATTTTCTAACTTGCATTCAACTTTCCATTAAATCATATTACATTAAATTGGTAAAATTCACAAATTATCATACAAAATGTTCCAAACAGAACAGTAGCAAAACAACACTATATTGTCTCAAAAACGTGTCTCTAGACATCTACATTTCAAAATGTTCCGACGGGGTGGTGGTGGGTCATGTCCCCAGAACCCTTAGATATCTCGCTCCCTTTGGAACCTCGAATCGTTTGCCTTCTTTAAATAGCTCTTTTTAAAATCCTGGATCTGCCCCTGCAATTCTAACACAAATATACATTTCATATTAACAGGGAATATTTTTAACATTATGTTTAATATATACTCTTAAAAAAAAGGAACTTGACATTGATTATCAAAGTTTAATAAAAAACCCCACCCAACCCGGGTAGACATGATACAAGCAACCAAAGATCAAGACGCCATGGGAAGGGGATTACTCTGTACATGTCCGAAACCGTATCTATGGGAATCCACCTGAAACATGTACACAGGCATTATGTGTGACATATGGGTGGGCAAAATGTCAGTATCAGTTATGACCACCACGAGCCCTGATGAAAGCTTGACAACGTCGGCGATGCATGGAAGCAATCAAACGTTGCACAGCACGTTGCGAAGTTGCGGAAGTGTCTGGGGTGGGGATTCCTCTGGCGCACATGCTGATCCAATGCATCCAATATATGTTCTATTGGGTTTAAATCCGGCGAACGAGCAGGCCAAGGTAATGTCTGGACGTTGTGGCGTTGCAGAAACTCCTGACTAACATGTACAACATGTGGTCTTCCATTGTCATTATCACGGGGATCCTATAATACCCGTAACTGAAAGAAACACGATTATCCAAATATCTCTCCTAACTGTATATCTATTAGATCTCTCTGTATCGGGCAGTGTATACCCGAGTAGCTCGGCTCTAGGTATGATCAGAGATAAGATCTTATATAAAGTATATATATATAGCACGTTTAGTTCACTAGAAAAAACAACAAAACACAATACACTTTCGAATCTGTATTAACCGTAAGCTGACAAATATATTTGCCGCAGTTAATTAGTTAACAACAACAATAATAATAACAACCCAGAACTAATCACTTAATTAGTTAATCACTAGGTGTCTAGTTTACACACTATTCTAATCACTTCACCGTGATACAACACACACACACGTGTGATAATTGAGAAACGCTGCCAGGGGAACTTAATTAATAAAGGAATTACAACTCTATTCCTAACTGGTTAATTTTTAATTAACCCTTAACTACTCATTCAGTAACCTTGTAATACAGAATTAATACTGACACATATCACCATAATGACAATAACCTACAGTTTACCCAGGTCCTCTAGGATGACTGGTTAAGCTTTAATAATTTTTAGAACAATGAATCCTACAGTTTACTTCATCAGATTACCGGAAACACTTTCTAAATAATATTGGTATAATACAGTATTAAAATATTTAAAGTAACATCAGTCACATCAAGGTTATACAACAGAGCAGAACAATATATATTTACTAACGTTCCCTGGGAGCCTTCCTTTTGTTTCTCCCCGATATCTCTAAAATCCTATCTATTTATTACAAAAATCTGAATATCGCCTGGGGGCACATCGCGGTAACCCCCCCCCCCCCCCCCCCCCCCCTATCATGTGAGTTTTCCACAGCGACCAAGACGACATATTTTTCTTAGATGGCCAGACTAGCTGTCGCCAATCGCTAAAAATCCCCGGTCGTAAAACAGAACTCGCGGAGGTATTACGTAACTACTGGCCACATGGCCTCCGCACCTGGTCTGGGTGTGTATTAGAGGATACGGTCGCGCGGAGGTATTACGTAACAAAGTGCCCACCTAGTCTAAGTGCATATTGGGACTGCGCACGGCTCTCTAAAACAATTAATATCGCCACAGGCGAAAAGAAATTAAGAGTATGTTCCGTCACACACACCCACCTCAAAAAGGATATTTCCTCTACTCTAGGAATAGGGAAATATACTACATTTAAAACAAAATGTGCATTAACCGACGCATCCGGGCATTTATAACACATAGTAATAAGGTGACTACCAGTAATCACACTGAGTCTCTGAGTCCCTGGTATACAATAAAATATATAAAAACAAAACAGAAATCAAGAACGTCAACACATTATCACAATGTTCAACTTCGGGACAGGGCATCAGCGATTACATTGGAAGTGCCCTTGATATGTTCAATGGTAATTGGGAATTCCTGCAGAAGAAGACTCCACCTCAAAACTCTCTGGTTGGTGGCTTTCATTCTGTGAATGAAGGTAAGCGGATTATGATCAGTAAAGACCACCACTTGATGCACTGCCGATTTCACGTAGATCTGAAAATGCTTCAGAGCTTGTACCATGGCCAAAGCTTCCTTCTCTATAGTGGAATAGTTCACCTGGTGTTTGTCAAACTTTTTGGAGAAGAAACTTACAGGATGGTCCAGTCCATTTTCGTCTTCCTGGAACAGCACAGCTCCAGCTCCCACGTCACTGACATCCACAGCCAGCTTGAAAGGCATTCGGTAGTATGGTGCTGCCATCACGGGAGACGAGGAGAGCATCTGCTTGAGACAGTTGAATGACTTCTCGCATTCATCTGACCATTGGAACTTCGTTTCCTTCTTTAGCAGTGTCGCACGTTTTCCAGGTTTACTCCGATAGGCATGCTGTCGAATCGGTGTAGCGTTGGGTTCCAAGCGCACATCCTGGCTTAAGGTGTTGGTAACCGTTCGAAGGTCCTGACAAATGGAAACATTGCCTTGTATTAACGTAGTCAACTCTGCTCGCTGGGGGCTCAAGTCTGCTAGAATCTGGCTGTTGGTTAATTTGATCTCTGCAGTCTTGACGTCTTCACAGGAAATTGAGTGACTCTCAATCTGGACCGGTAACACTGGAACTATCGGCAGTCTGTCAAAATAATCTTTTAGCAAATTGATGTGACAATACCTACTTTTCCTAACCCTATCAGGAGTGTTTATCACATACCCTGTCTCATTAAACCGTTTGTGCACAACATAGGGTCCGAAATACCTGTTCTGTAATGAACCCCGTTTAATGGGAAGGTACAGCAGCACCTTATCCCCTGGTTTAAATTCCCGACTCCTAGCCTTCCTATCAAACACTGATTTTATTTTGCTCTGAGCATGGCTCAGTTGCTTCCTAGCTAGTTCGGTCGCCTGCCACCTCCTATCTCTAACTCTTTTATTCATTAATACTCCCTTGTCCATATAATAACCTGACCTCTGATCCTCCATCTCACCTTCAGTTAACAAAGTAGTGCGAGCTGCCAACAAATTTGGATCAGCCCCCTGCTCTAGGATTAACTCTTGTCTATTACGAGGTAAGTCCCCTCTATCAAACACAACTAGTTCATTTCCCCTCTGCGGGAGATCAACAGGTTCCACCACATTTAGTTCCTCAGTTGACTTATCTACCAATTTACTGATAACCTCATCCACTCCAATTTCATGGCTCACACACGTATCAGACAAATCACAAATATCCTCTGGGTCTCGTGTTACCCTTCTGGCCATAGCCCTAGTCTTTACACACGCAGGGTATCTAATCTCATCAACCTCACTCTCTTCTATTGGTAAAGGGCTGTCTTTAATTAACAATTGGTCACATTTCGGCTGACAACACTGACTAGTCAAATCATTACCCAACAAAACTCCTATGTTTTCAACAGGCAAGTCCTTTACAACACCCGTAATGACTGGTCCCGTCACAAACTTCGAACACAAGAAAACGTTATGTAACCGGACAACCATATTTTCTCCAGTAACCGAGGTTAAGGCCAAACTACGTCCTGTATCTGAATTTTCAATACCAGTTAAACACTTTGACGTTATAAGCGACAGACTACACCCTGTATCTCGATAGATTGATATTGCCTTAGGACTCAATTCTTGTTTCACATCACAAACCATACCAGTGGACACATACGGGTTTACTTTCTCTGCCATGGGACTAACCATTAACTCTCTCGCTAGTGGAGCTGACCTCACTAAACCGACCACTTGCGCATTATCGCGTTTCCCTTTAAAACAGTCCCCGACAAGATGGTTATCATTTTTACAGTAACTGCAATGTGGACGAAAAGTTCGTGCATTGGCTGATAATGCAGGCTTATCCTTACTTTGCCCGGCAGGTGCATTCCTTGCCTGACTAGCTGACCAACTAGATGACTCTCCCTGATAGTTACTTTCCCGGGAAAAACCTGGCTGAAATTTCTTCTTATCACCCTGTTGTATAGAGCTACCCTGTACTGCCTGAGCTTTGTGTATTAACACGTAGTCATCTGCCACTATGCCTGCCTCCTCTATCTTTTTCATATCACGATCCTCTAAATGAATACGTAAGCTAACTGGTAATCCATTCTTAATGTCCTGTAAGATCAACAACTCCCGTAACTCGGTATATGACTCTACCTGATGAGAAACCACCCATTTATCAAACATCCCTGCCTTCTTAGCTACAAACTCACTATAAGACTGACCCTGCGTTTTTCTCAACTCGCTATACGGTAACCGATAATCCTCAGGTCGTAATTCATAAGCCCTCAACACTGCAGCCATAACTAGGTCGTACTGACTTGCTCGCTCATCACTCATTGAATTATAAGCTACACTAGCCTTCCCCTTAAACTTAGACACAACTAACAATGTCCACTTAGACTGCGGCCAATTTAGCTGCTTAGCGGCCCGTTCGAAAAGTTGGAAGAACATATCTACCTCCTGGTCGTCTAACACAGGCACTGATCTATAAGCCTCCGAAATGTTAAACCCATTTCCTTCTTCCCGTCTAACTTATTCAGTATTCAACTTTAACTCATGTTCCACTTTTAATTTTGCTAACTGGAATTCTCTATCCCTCTCTTCTCTCTCAATCTCTCTCTCTCTCTCTCTCTCTCTCTCTCTCTCTCTCTCTCTCTCTCTCTCTCTCTCTCTCTCTCTCTCTCTCTCTCTCTCCCTATCTTCTCTTTCTCTCTCTCTATCCCTCTATCTTCTCTATCCCTATCTCTATCTTCTCTCTCCCTCTCTTCTCTTTTCTCTCTCTCTCTCTCTATCTCTATCTTCTCTCTCTCTCTCTCTCTCTCTCTCTCTCTCTCTCTCTCTCTCTCTCTCTCTCTCTCTCTCTCTCTCTATCCCTCTCTCTATCTCTCTCTTCTCTCTCTCTCTCTATCTAATGCACATTCTTCTCTTTCGAACTCAAGTTTTTTAAAAGCTAATTGTTGTTCCACACTTAACTCATTTATCTCTATCTCTGGAACAATCTCACTGTCTTCCATAACAGGCCTATCACCAAGAACTTCCTGGATAATAATTGTCTTTATATCACCTAAGGTTTTTGCTGATGTTAAATCAATTTCTCGCTCACCCGCGATTTCAACTAACTCGGCCTTACGTGCTTGCTTAATCTCCACTACACTGAGCGTAGGCCTATCCAGCAAATTCTTATCCATGTTTAGGTATGATGCACTTATTATTAATTAATTTTCTAGTGAACAACGTTGCTACTTCTAGTTATTTGTAAAAATAACTTATAAAGCCCCCATTTACAAACAATACTTTTTTAAATATGCATGTCCCGTTTCAGATCCGGGACGAGCGCCCCAATTTTCACTCCTGTCACGGGGATCCTATAATACCCGTAACTGAAAGAAACATGATTATCCAAATATCTCTCCTAACTGTATATCTATTAGATCTCTCTGTATCGGGCAATGTATACCCGAGTAGCTCGGCTCTAGGTATGATCAGAGATAAGATCTTATATAAAGTATATATATATAGCACGTTTAGTTCACTAGAAAACACAACAAAACACAATACACTTTGGAATCTGTATTAACCTTAAGCTGACAAATATATTTGCCGCAGTTAATTAGTTAACAACAACAATAATAATAACAACCCAGCACTGATCACTTAATTAGTTAATCACTAGGTGTCTAGTTTACACAATATTCTAATCACTTCACCGTGATACAACACACACACGTGTGATAATTGAGAAACGCTGCCAGGGGAACTTAATTAATAAAGGAATTACAACTCTATTCCTAACTGGTTAATTTTAAATTAACCCTTAACTACTCATTCAGTAACCTTGTAATACAGAATTAATACTGGTACATATCACCATAAAAACAATAACCTACAGTTTACCCAGGTCCTCTAGGATCACTGGTTAAGCTTTAATAATTTTTAGAACAATGAATCCTACAGTTTTCTTCGTCAGATTACCGGAAACACTGTCTAAATAATATTGGTATAATACAGTATTAATATATTTAAAGTCACATCAATCACATCAAGGTTATACAACAGAGCAGAAAAATAGATATTTACCAAAATCCAAATGGACTAACGTTCCCTGGGAGCCTTCCTTTTGTTTCCCCCCGATATCTCTAAAATCCTATCTATTTATTACAAAATCTGAATATCGCCTGGGGGCACATCGCGGTAACCCCCCACCCCGAGTACAACCCACCCCCCCACACCCCCCCCCCCCCCCCCCCTATCATGTGAGTTTTCCACAGCGACCATGACGACATATTTTTCTTAGATGGCAAGACTAGCTATCGCCAATCGCTAAAAATCCCCGGTCGTAAAACAGAACTCGCGGAGGCATTACGTAACTACTGGCCACATGGCCTCCGCAACTGGTCTGGGTGTGTATTGGAGGGTACGGTCGCGCGGAGGTATTACGTAACAAAGTGCCCACCTAGTCTAAGTGCATATTGGGACTGCACACGGCCCTCTAAAACAATTAATATCGCCACAGGCGAAACGAAATTAAGAGCATGTACCGTCACAGTCATGCTGAAACATTCCACCGTTGACGTTCATGTGCGGAATGACGTGATGGTGCAGGAACTCATCTCGATATCGGATGCCCATCGGTGCACCTGCCACATGCACAAGAGCCGTCCTATCACCATGATGGATTCCTGCCCACACCATGACACTGCCACCACCAAAACGGTCGACTTGTTGCACGCAGTTTGGAGCATAACGTTCCCCTCGACGTCTATAGACACGTGTGCGTCCATCAGTATGTGACAGGAGAAAACGAGAGTCATCTGAGAACAAAACAATCCTCCACCTGGCATGTGTCCATCTCACCTTCTACTGGCACCACTGCAGACGCTCCGCTAAGTAATGGGGTCAAAACGTTACGTTGCACTGGTCTTCTAAGGAAAATTTGTGCCTCCCTCAGCCGATTACGAACTGTCTTGTCAGAAATTCTACGTAGTCCAGGGATTTGTGTCGCTATGGTTGTTGCTGTTGTGTTTCGACTTTGAGGATGTATCGATCTTGAGAGGCGGTGGTTACTCTGGGACGACCTGAACTTGGCCCATCGTTAACACTTTGAGTGGTGTTGTACCGTGCCAATAAAGCAGAGATGGTCTGCCAAAGTGCCTTGCCACAGCTAGTTGAGTTGCCCCTGCTTGCAATCCCCCAATGGAATAATTGCGTTGAGCTGACGTCAATCTCGGCATTATTGCATTACCTACAATGTCGTTATGTGGTCGTTTTGAATCACTGGCCTTTTATGCCCCACCCTCAGCATGCAAAGTTACAGAACTTCATGATGCATGTGCTTCTCTGAGGGTTGCGTTTTTCCATTTCAGTACAAACGTTGACTAAAGCTACATTTATGTGAATCGAACATGATTTCTAGTGTTTGTGCATCACCATTCGCTCACTTACTTGATTGTCTTTTCGATGTCTTTGATTATGTAAAAATTATTTATTTTTACCAATGTCAAGTTTTTTGGGGTTTTTTAAAGTATATATATATATACATGTATGTATATATATATATATATACATGTGTGTGTATATATATATATATATATATATATATATATATATATATATATATATATATATATATATATATATATATATAGATATAGATATATATATATATATATATAGATATATAATTGAAATTTATAATGTACATAGGGGTCATCCCTAAAGTGCTTACCCCTACAGGGGAAGGGTTGTTCGGGCATACGTGGGGGAGATGGGTTTGCTAACAGCGTACATACGCCAGTATGTTATATAGACTTTTAAATCACAATCGCACGTCAAGTTTGTTTAAAACATATAAATCAATTTAACTTCTGTTATTTCTTGATTGACTCAAAATTATTGATGTAAAATATATGCAAGCCAAGCTCCTAAACATATCCAATGTACTTTTCTGCATGGAAGATCGATGTACGGCCGTACATGTGGGAGGTAGGGGATAAAAGATCCCAGATTTTGTGAGTACGTACTTTATGCATGTTCTGTTCAGCACCTTCATTATAGAATTGTATTAAGCTTATGATAAAATGGAAAACAAGAAGAATAGTGTTACTTGTCTCCATTTCCCAGCTGCCTGTCAAAGTTTGGAAGACTGATATTGCAGTTTACTAAATCCGGGGCAGGTGATCGTGGACCAATATTCAAAGATGTAAAGGTCCGGTTACACTTCAAAGTTTCATTCATGATGACAAATGCCTTGCTTTGGTCTGAAAATACATTGAACGATATGACATATTAATAAATCAATTCAAATATAATTCAAACAAAAACATGAAACAGATTCGTAAATTTAAATATGTATACACTACTTTTACTAATTCTTATCTTAAATGATACAAAATCAGATCTGAAATGTCAAATAATACAATGTCACGTTAACACAAGTTCAGCACTAATATTACAGTTAGTAATCCCTAAATCAATTTTGATGACAATTGTGTTGCCAGGGTCTGTATAGACTATGTACAATTTTGGTAATCAATTACCATACAGTTGTTGTCAAAATGGTGCAATATATTTGTAAAATATTCTTTCAAAAGACTCGGGTCCGCAATCCCATATTAAAGACCCACAGTTTAAACGTCTTCCCCACTGACCTGTTTAAATCTAGATACGTAATAGTCCAGTTAATTTAAGCATTGACATAGGACAAAAATTGCAAAATAATTTATTTTGGTTTTTAAAGACGTTCTCCCTGAAACTCGTCAAAAATGTAGAAAAATGTAAGTAGGGGAACATTGTTTATTTTGTGTGTAAAAGTTGGGATAAACACCTTTGTGAAACAAGTCTAGAACAGTGTGCCATACATGCAAAGGGAGCAAACTTATGATATTGACTGTCATCTGCCATGTCATATTTTGACAGCTGAGAATGATGACTGCCAGTAATATAAAAGAAGGAAGGAAATGTTTTATTTAACGACGCACTCAACACATTATATTTACGGTTATGGCGTCAAACTTATGGTTAAGGACCACACAGATATTGAGAGAGGAAACCCACTGTCGCCACTTCATGGGCTACTCTTTTCGATTAGCAGCAAGATATCTTTTATATGCACCATCCCACAGACAGGACAGTACATACCACGGCCTCTGTTACACCAGCTGTGGAGCACTGGCTGGAACGTGCCAGTAATATATGCAAAATATGGTGTATAATAATTACACAAAACACACTGTTATAATAGTCATATATGATTATAATATACAGAAATATGCAGAAAATAAATGTATGTATATAAATGGAAATGGAAATGGAAATCGTTTTCTACCATTGCTTACGTCATTGTGTATAAGGTACTTTCCTCAGAGGTTGTTTTTCGTGTTTATTTAATTTATAGGACTAGTATGTTTTTATAACATATGTTCATACCATGACAGAATAAGGTTAAGCTTTTGATATATATTACACACATTGTAAAAGAAAAATAATGTCAGTCCCAAGACCCCTACATAATGTAAGATTTTGAAAAATGGTTCCGATATTAAATTATATTCCGTCTCACCATCCTATGAAAATGTTGGGTTTTTTTTTTTGTAAATAATTTTAGTGTGGTTTGACGTACGAAGAAAAGTAAAAGTGTTTTGGAAATAACAAAAACATACTATGGTTGTGTGCAATTTGGAAAACAATTCGCTTAAAACTGAATAACTTGTAGTAAATTCTATAGTATGAACAAAGGAGTTCCATGTGGGAAGAACTATAGTTATTTCAGTTTTTTATGTGTTCTGTTCTTCAGGAATATGGCTAGTATTTTATAACTAAAATAAATTTGTAACGGGGAACATCATGACTGCTGTCTGAGTATATCGTCAAAAACGACCTTTATGATATTAATTGATCAACGTGGAAAGGCTCTAGCAAAAGCAGCTTGAAGCTTCTTTCTTGTTGACACAATGCTCAATGCCTTACTAATATCCAAAACATTCTATCTTGAAATGCCAATGGTAGCAGATTATCAGACAAAACTCCAGGAAAGCTTAGAGTCACAATTAGACCAGAGCAGTACAGATAGTTGGAACACTCGAATGAGCGATCTAAACTGTAATGAATCGTTACACACCAAATCAAGGAGTTTGCAAGGATAATACCAAATCAAAAAGGATTTGGACCCAGCCATAGACCTGTATGGCCAACTCATGTGTGGATAGATCTCAGCAGACGTGTTGTGATCAGACGGATGTTTTGAAAGACTGAAGAATAATCAACAGAAGTAAAAACCTATGACCTCTTCCCGCACTGCATGGCTATGGACATGGTTGATTTACTTCGTCGGTTCATTAAAGGAGAGAGAACAGGGGATTGGTTCCTTCACTTGAAGTCTGGCAGATATGTTACCATATCTAGTAGTTGCTGAACATAACCTGTATGCCAAATCTATGTATATCTACCTGCAGGAAATGTTTCAGCTGAATGTTTTTTTTGCTCAGTTCACATCAGAGTACCACGTCATGCGCGAAGTGACCGTTACTAGACTGTGTTATCCTCAGTTTTAGTTACTGGACATTGATGAGAAACATAAAGATAACTGGAGGACTAACATGAGGCTGAGGAATGGGTGAGACGCAGCGTACACAGTGGTTGCTGTTTATGCCTCCTTGTATTGATGTAAACAGTGTCATGCAGGAGTTTACTAATATAAATTGTGTCAAAAGTGATCAACACAAAGACATGACAACTTTGGGGTTCATACAAGATCGAACCTCATTTGGTCCTGATGTAACTCTTCCCAACATTGTCTCTGGTATTACTGCTGATAATACTGTGAATGCTGATGATGCCAAGGAAGTTGGAAATAAGATTCTGAAATCAATGGCTGGTTGTAATGCCCTGGAGTATACTTTCAGAAGAAAACATCAGGTCAAACGTTCTCTGCTAGAGGTAATGGCGAACCAATCCATGTGCATCCTAAGCTACTTTTCCAACATTTATTGACAGCTGCACATGGTGAACTTTGTACGCTCCCATGTTTTATGTATGAAGCATCTCGGCTTCTTAAGCTAATAAACCTGCTCTTGCTGAAGCAATCTGGACACTTGGAAATAATACTGACATGTTGGGCCAGCCAGTAGAAGAAACATTTTTCGTACTTGAAGGTGGTTTACTTCTTCACAGAATTCCATGACCAAGAAATGTAACATTCAATGGGGTCTGTGATATGTGGACTCTGTTCTGAGAAAATATTCAAGAACAACCATTGTTTTTGATGGATATGTGACAGATGCAAGCACAAAGGATGTTACACATCAAAGAGGTTCTGGTGGTGTAACTGGTACTCGAATTAACTGTGTTGGTCAAAGTCAAAGAAAGAGGTGTTTCTGGCTAACTCAACAAACAAGCAGAGATGTATTAATTTATTGAGTAAGAAATTGCAGGATAGTGGTTGTGTAACTCTTTACGCTGAAGGTGATGTGGATCTCCTCATTGTCCAAATAGCAGTCAACAGTGCTAGTAAATGTACACCTACTGTGCTGTCATGCCAAACCAACTATATTCTTCAAAAAAGAAACGCATAGGTGATAGGGAAAGAAGAAAAGTGTTTGATTTTAAAAAATATCGTTTTTTGGTACAATGTTGCTGAATGACCATGTTTGTTAATGTTCCTGGAATGGGACAGCATGCCCAAATGCACCCTAAATCAAACTTAACGCACGTTGTGGCACGTTGTGCGACAATTGCAGGAAATCGACAGAGGAGAGCCTATTTCTGGACCTAAAGCTTGTTGTAGCTTAGAGATATTCCAGTCTGTTATGTTGTTGTTTTCTTTGCTTCTCACTTGAGGAAAAGACAAAATATATGTATACTCTGTCAAAAAAGAAACGCATAGGCAAAAGTTTCATGAAATTAGCTTTAATACAAAGTGGCATAATTTCGTTATTTATGATCATATCACAGTCAACTTTGACATGCGTATGTGACGATGTTCTTGCTATGGCCTGACGGCAGTGGAGCCGTTTTCGTCACCAAACAGCGTCGCACGAGGGCGCTGAAATCAGTACCTTGTGTGGCCACCAGCAGCAGCAATCACAGTGCGACATCTCCTTGGCATAGACGCAATGAGTCTCTGAATCCGGGCATGTGGAATCCTAGCCTATTCTTCCTGCAGTGCATGTGACAGTTGCGGAAGCGTCTGAAGCTCTGGGTCACGCTGGCGTACACGTCTGTCCAGTTCGTCCCATAAATGTTCAGTGGGGTTGAGATCTGGCGATCTTGATGGCCATGGCAGCACGTTAATGGTCTCATTCTGTAGGAAATCCATTGTTGCACGTGCCGTATGCGGCCTGGCACTGCTGAAAGAGTTATCTTTGTCGATCCAAAATGGGAAGTATGTGACGGCGAACAATTTCATCCCGGTAGTGTACAGCTGTCAGGTTGCCTTGCACGAACACAAGTTCACTTCTGCCGGTGTATGAGATGGCTCCCCACATCATGACACTCCTTCTACCGAATCTGTCAACTTGGGCAACGCAGTTGTTGGCAAAACATTCATTGTGGTGTCTATAAACACGTTGTCGTCCATCACGTCGCTGTAGAATGACACGTGACTCGTCGCTGAAACATACTCGCCGCCAGTTTCCCAAGTTCCACCCCTATACATTGGTGCACCAGTGAACACGTAAATGTCGATGTTGACGTTGCAGGACGGGGCCAACATACGGTCTCCTAGCTCGGTTCTGAATGGTTTGTGCAGACACCCTTCTCAAACCAGGTATGCGTCTAGCAGTGTTCGTTGCTGTGGCAGTTCGGTGACGCAAGTGCAGTACCCGAATATAGCAATCTTGAGCTGCGCAGTTGTTATGCAAGGTCTTTCATTTCTGGGCCGGTCTTCAGCTGATTGAAATTGCTGGTACCTGTCCCAGAGACGTGAAATGGTGCTCTGATGGAGGCGGCCTATTGTAACTCGTCTATATCGAAATGGAAATGAGGCATCATTGCGAGCATCGCAGCTTTAAATACTCATCACTACCCCAATCTTTTCCCCGAGTTTCACGTGCATTCGCCAAAATCTAAGCCTTCAGGAAGGCCCAACCTGACCAGTCGGCTGATCATGCCAAGCTCGAGACAATACAACCTTTGACTTTGTTACATTTGCCAAGAACAAACATTGTTTGAATGATCAAATCTCGCCTCACAGGGTGTCTTGGTCAAATGGATAAATGTTTGTCGGAATAATGATCTTGTTCCAACGAATACTCTGATCTTGACTTTTAATGTACCAACTCTACCAAACTCTATAAAGGCAGGCTATTTAAACATCCCTATTGTACCTTTCATACCAAATCCCTTGAGATGCTTTAAGTGTGCCCGTTGTGGTCAGTGTGATCATGACAGCAAGGCATGTCAAAATGATATGGCATGTACCAACTGCAAAGGAAAACATTTTGCTTATTCACGTGAGTGTCCAAGGTGGAAAGTCGAAAGGCAGGTACAGCAGGTGGAAGTGGAAAAACACCTGTCTTTTTATGGGGCAAGAAAACTTGTAGAGACATCTACGACTGTGGTGGCAGGAAGATCGTATGCTGCTGCAGTTAAGGTTTCTACAACCAGTGTTGCAATTCAGACGAATTTAACGTGACCTAATAGTGACGATCGATTTAAGAAGATTTCTGACATGGAATGTTGTTCAACAGAAAGTTGTTAAATATATCCCGGTGTCTTTGGATTCTAGAAATCCACCAAAAGGTTTAACTGCGGAGCCAGGTCCCAGTAAGCCTAAGTCAGGAAATGACACTAAGACTCCAAATAAGGATTGTTTTTCAGGTCGACTGAAGAAGTATGAAAAGCAACTGATTCACTCAGACAATCCTTATGAATCTTTGACTGATCTGGATGATCAGATGGATATTTCATCACAAGATCATCCCCAGTCTAGAAAATCTCCAAAGAAAAAGATTATAGCCATACTTCCCCGAAATGACCAATTCAGTCATTCAGTGGAACTGTCGTGAGCTTAGGCCCAATTTTGATGAATTAAGTATTTTAATTAAAAAACATAATCCTCTTGTAGTGTGTCTTCAAGAAAGTTTCTTGAAAGACACTGATCGTATTACTATAAAAGGATTTAACATCTATCACAAATTTCAAGAAACTAAAAATAGAGCAGCTGGGGGTGTTTCCATTCTTGTTAATGAAAACATTCTTCAGAGTGTAGTGGCATTGAATACTACTTTACAAGCTGTGTTCAGTTTCCTTGCCACCTCGTAATAATTTTAATCCTAGGGACGTTCAAGGTCTTATTGACCAGCTCCCTACTCCCTTCATTGTTATGGGAGATTTTAATGGTCACCACACTTTGTGGGGATGTGAGGATATTAATATTAGAGGACAACAATTAGAAGACTTAATTCTAAATAATGCTTCGTTTGAATATTGTTAATAACATCTGGATTTCTGGTGACTTTCCTTCTGATTGGAGGAAAGCAATTATTATTCCTATTCCCGAACCTGGTAAGGATCCAACAAATCATACTAGTTATCGTCCTATCGATTTGACAAGTTGCATTTGTAAAACCAAGGAGTGAATGATCTATCATAGACTTGTCGGGTATCTTGACTCTCACAAATTGCTTACTAACGACGTTATGTACAGTGTGGGTTAAGATCTAGACGTAGGACGGTTGATCATCTTGTTAGATTTGAAACGTTTTGTAGGGAAGCTTTCATCCATAATCAGCACTTGGTTTCAGTGGGTGTTTTTATTTGAAGAAAGCCTACGATACCACGTGGAAGTATGGATTTTAAAAGACCTCCATAGCATGGGCCTTAGAGGTTGACTTCCAGTTTTTATATCTCAATTTTGAAAAAAAATTGATCTTTTAAAGTCCGGGTGGGGTCGACTTTGTCCGATATTCAAAGCCATTTTTAATAATGTTCCCCAAATTCGATCTTTCTACATTTTTGATTTGTTATTCTGCAATTACACCTGTATTCATTACAATAAAAATAATTTCTTTTGCAATTTTTTTCAAGTTTGCCTATTCAGAGTTCATACAAACTGAGGACGTTTAGTAATTATTAATATTGTTGAATTAATCCATGATATAAATTTATTTAAAAAATTAAATTGCTTTATAACTTTTACTTAAAAGCTGTGTGAAACTCTATCAAAAGCTTTTTTGGGGTCAATTTTAACAATAAAACCTTCATCCTTATTTAACTCAACTAAATTTATAATATCCCGCACTGATATAATATTATCTGCAATCTCCCTTCCTGGAACACAACAAGTTTGTTCAGGTGAAATAATCGATGACATAACTTGTTTAAACCGATTAGCTAAGACTCTTTAAATAATTTTATAATCAACATTCAAAAAACGTATTGGTCTAAAATTTTAAGATCTGTTTTATCTCCTTTTTTTTCTTATAAAAAAGACTAATTAGTACCTTTTTCATACTTCTTGATAACTGCTCATCATTTTCAACTGACATCACAACTTTATGAAATAAAAGTTTTAAAACATCCCAGAATTTAATATAAAATTCCACTATAAGACCACCCGTCCCAGAAGATTTATTTTTATTCATCCTTTTTAATGTATCACTGAATTCTTCTATCGAAATATCTTTGTCACAATTTTGATTTTGTATATGATTTAATTTATTATTTATTAAATTTAATAACTCAGCTTCTTTTTCTATATCTACATTTTCCTGAGTATACAGTTTGGAATAAAAATGTTACCCAAAGTTTAATATATCTTCTGTTTTTCTAGATAACCCATTGTCTTGTTTAATTTCTTTAATTGCATTAGATTCTTGTTATGATTTCTCCAAATTAAATTGTAAATTCCATTGTACTTTTGATCTTAAAATAGCTCCGTGGTTTCAATATTTTGTAATTCTTCTTCCGGAATTTTTAATTTTGTTATATCATAATCTTTATTGACATATAACAGAATGTAAAGCATTGCTAGATTTCAAACAAATTGTTTTTTTATGTACACCCATATCAAAAGAAGGATCCAAAATGTCATTAAAGTCGTCTGCAAAAATATTATTTTTACCCTTTATAAAATTAGCCAATTGTTCAAAGAAAACACTTCTTTCATCCGTTTTGTTTGGTGCATACACATTAATAAAATTGCAATCAACGTCTTCAATATTAGCATTAATATTTAAAACCCTACCTTCATTATCACAGCTATCAAAAGTAAATGTATATGGACAATATGTTGATATTAATATTGCCACACCCTTTCTTTTATTATTAGGACAATTATTATAAAATATTTTACCATCCCATAAATGATTATAACTCTCAATAAAATTATCAGCCCAAAAGGTTTCTTGTAGAAAAGTAATATAACTATGCTTACTTTTTATAGGTGCAAAAACTGCATTCATTCTGTCAATATCCCTCAGTCCATTCACATTTAAAAATACTAATAGCAGCATTAAGATAAAACATATTTTCACCTCATTCTTCTGTCCATCATTCACTCTTCTGTCATTCACATTACACTAATTCTTGTTTCTTTCATCCGACATTTTCATCCTTTCCCGCTTTTTCGTTTTTCCCTCAACACCGTCTCATCAGCTGGTCTTTTCACAAGTCTTGATCTCCGTGTCACTCTCTTTGTTTCACCGAGTTCATTTTCACCGTCTTTACAGTCATTCACTTTCGAATCATCCTCATCTGTATATACAACCTCGTCATCTATTTCAGCTTGGCTCTTTTGCGTAGATACGCGCTTGTCTTGATCACACATGCTTGACGATGTCTTGCCCTTCGTCACAGACGGCTGGTCACATTTGTCAGTGCTCGGTTTGGGTTGTTCGGTTTTCCCCCTTGACAGTTTCATCCATTTCACATTCTCGGCCACTCTTACGTTCACGGTCCGAATCTTCGTTACCATCACATGAACAATCCACGCCCAAACCACCACATTTCAATCAATTGACTAGCTTTCATCTTTGTTTCCAACATAACCTCCACGGTACACTCTTTCTTGAAAGATTTTCCAATAATGATCTTTTTTTCTTCCATCTTTTCCCTCTCTTCTTCCATACAAGGTAGGCTAATGCACAAAAGTTCCCAAGGGCAGATGCACGTCCGATAGCGACAAAACCAAAACCGGAAGTCTACTGCTTGAACAAATTTGTAACATAATAAATAAATAAATAAGCAAATAAATAAATAAAAACAAATAAATAAATAAACTATAAATAAATTAATTTAAAAAATAATAATAGAAAAATATTGATACGAACGGTGCACCTTCTACGCTTGAGTCACAGGCGCTACTGACTGAGCTATTTAACAGATGTCAACAAAGGCTGTCGTTTAAACCATATGCGCGACGAAGTAGGTCTATCTGGAAGCGGTCTCTTTGGCAGCCATTTTACAATCTTATACAAAATATGTACGTTAGTCGCTAAAGATTCACAGCTCCTGCGAAGCTACTCACGCTCATGACAACTGTCGATCATGCTCCCCCCCCCCCCAAGTTATATATAGACTCGATACCGTCTAATTCGGCAAGGGACATTACTCTTCGCGCACATGCGCAATGGGAATGGGAAAGAGGTCTATTCCTTTTTACACCTATTTAAATCATTTCGTATTTCTGTCACATTTTGAGAATGTAAATTCTAGAAGTTCCATAGAGTATTTTATTTAGTGACTGACAACCATATATGAACATGGAAATAAAGTTATTGTATTGTATTGTATTGTATTGTATTGATGTAAGCAGGATGTAAGCAGTTATAACCATTCAACATTCAGCACGGTAAAATTAAACACACCATACCTCGCTTCAGGCTGAGTCCTTAGAAGTGGTAGGTTTTGTTTAACGACACCACTAGAGCACCTTGATTTATTAATCATCGACTATTGGATGTCAAACATTTGGTAATTTTGACAGTTTTAGAGAAGAAACCCGCTACACTTTCCCATTAGTAGCAAGGGATCCTACACTTTTTTCACAGACAGGATAGCACGGGCGTTGCATAGTAGGACGGATCGGGGCCGGCCAAAGTAGGTCAGGACCGGCCTAAGTAGGTCGGGGCCAGTAGGACGGGGCTGGGTCACGTGAAAAGGCCGTGACGTCATCAAGGTCACAGGAAAGTATGTCAAGGTCACAGGAAAGTAGGTCAAGGCCACGGGGAAATAAGTCATGAGGTGATCCAGGCCTGAATATTACTGGTAATTTACATCTTTAGTAATTTAATGACGTTTTTTCTCCTTTTGTTTTCAACCCCTTGTACTTCGTCAAATACGACAAATACTAGCATACTTACCTTTCACACACCCGTCATTAGAATAGAAACTATTCGTTCCGCCTCTTTATCCTTACTCTTCTCCTTTTCTGTCCCACTGTTATAATTTTTCTTTCTTTTTTGCTCTCCATCATGAATTGTCCAATGTAGAACATCATTGAACTGTCTATGACTTAATGGTGTGTATATTAAATAAATATATACATATATGTTACATAATGTATATATGCATATGTCTTTTTTCATATGTATTATTATTATTGTAGTATGTCCATGTAATTATTAATAACGCTATATAGTCACGCCACATGTATATAGTGTGTGATCTGTAAATGTGGCAATACATGAAATAAACAATTTAAACAAAACGAAAAAAGAACTGGTACCTAGGAAGGACTCTTTAAACAGTAAAATGTTGACTTCTGCTTCAACGATGCCGAACTGTGCTTGTCTTATCCAAACTGGTTTAGGAGGTGGATCTTCACCCACGTACTGACTGACAGCTGTCACGTTGATCAAGTTGAACTTAGCCTGATTTGTCCAGATGAAATCAGTCTCTGTTTGATTGGTCGAGTCCACGAAGAGGGCATATTTCTCCAACGGATTAGCTATGCCTCTCATCCAGAATGACATCCTCGCCCTGATAGCGTTGATAGCAGGAGCTAATTCAGGCTTCACTGAAATGATGATTAACATGAGGATAATAATAATAATAATAATATGTGGGGTAGTCATTTTCCAAAATGTAATTAATAGGGCTTATTCATACGTACACCCAGATGGGGGATAGGGTTCGGGTATTAGATACGAAGAGTGTACAATTTCGAAAATACAATACAATATAATATAATATAATATAATATAATATCATGAGAGAGAGAGAGAGAGAGTGAGAGAGAGAGAGAGAGAGAGAGAGAGAGAGAGAGAGAGAGAGAGAGAGAGAGAGAGAGAGAGAGAGAGAGAGAGAGAGAGAGAGAGAGAGAGAGAGAGAGAGAGAGAGAGTGTGTGTGTGTGTGTGTGTGTGTTTGTCGGTATCGCCAATGTCAATAAACGTAGTGCCGCAACCTCGATTAATTTACATCTAATTTGCAAAGTTATCAAATTCTGAAAGTATATGATCTGAAAAATATCGCATACTTGTATAATAATAATAATAATAATAATAATAATAATAATAATAATAATAATAATGTACCAGTCGTGGTTGGTATGGAAAAGACCCAATCATAGAACTGGTTCACCTACGACTCAAGCACTCTACCAACTGAGCTAAATGCCGCCCTAAATACATGAAAATTAACAAATGATCGAACTCACTGTTGGTACACCTGCCTCCCCCAAATCCACCCTCACAGGTACAGGTGGTGGAGATTCCGCCCGGGTTTCGTTCACACATGCCAGGGTAACACGCAGTCAGATGTGAACAAGTCACTAAAAAATAAAGTTAAAAAGTTAACGGTTTGTTAAATGACACCACTAGAGCAGATTGATACTCCAAGAGGCAGATTACTTTAAACAGAATATTTGGTAAAGAGAAGCCTACTTTATGTAAAACGGGGTGCTGATTAAAAACAGAAGAAAACAAAAAGCAGTCTTACTAATCCACGTAAGACAAAATTGCCATTTTGACTAAATATGGTCAAATTCAGTTGGTTTTTTTTATAAGGACTGTCTGATCCTGTATCTAATATATGCTTGTGAATATTTTTCAATACTATTGTGTGACAAGAGCTAGCCAACGAATAACAATGTGGCCAACTTTTGTTAACATTTAGCCAAACTTTGGCCAAACCCAGTTATTTTCACTGGAATAGTAATGCAATTGTACTTGATATCAATAGCATGTAACATGTCATTAAAATCTAATTTATGAAGCCAAATGTAGACAGAAAATACAAAATAGCATTTCATGTTGAGCAAAATTCAGTTTTAGCCAAAATAATTCACAATGGGTACACAGAACAACACTAATAAAATACATATTAAAACGCAAGTGATTTTATTCGCACGCTATCATGGTCAGATTCAGTTAGTGATCTTTATTAGAAAAGACATCGGTGCATTGGTGCTACGTTCAAATCCGTGACAAACATTATTAGTAAACTTTGTGAAATAAATGTTGAATGTTTTATTTGTTCTTTCACAATACAATGGCTGGTGTAATGGTATTTTGTTATTAATATGATCTTCTAAATTCATATTTGTTAAAAACAATATTTTGCAGATTGTGTTAATTCCATCGTTGTTTGAATTCCACAATTTGCAGAAATTGAAATGGATTATTCAGTTTGTTCAGCACGTGCACAGTGGTACTATTGATAGGCTGATTGATCATCATCACCATCATGTGATTTGATATTTTACCATAAAATATAAGATTTGGTTATTTTGTAAGTTATTTTGTGTATTTATTGATCGCTGATAGCAATAACATGCCAATTTGTAATTTGGATTTGGATTTATTTAGACTTTCGGTTGTAATTTTTTTTTTTATTATTATTACTATTGCCAATCATTAGTGGGTTAAGTTACATTAGTTTTGATATAATAATAGATGTTAGTAATGCTGGCTGATATCACAGCATATCTCTTGACATACTTACTAATGTGTATTCACACATCTTGTCACTTGCAATATGAAATGGAAGTAATTATTATTGTGTTTACCTTTTCTCTCATTGTATTCTAGTGTAGATACTCACGTCCATCACATCTGTATCCGTCACGACCCGCAAGACATTTACAGTGACCAGGCCTATCGCAGACTCCTCCGTTTCTGCAGCCTTGACGACAGATGGCTGGAATATTAATAAAGATCATTCACTAATCAGTCGTATTCACGTTTGGCTCAAGTGAACCAAACACAAAAATGCACAAAAAGTCATGTCTAGTAATCTGAGCATTTCGCAAGTGAAAACCAATAAATGTAAATGACACTCTATATGCGTTAGGAGAGAAGTAAGACAACTTAACGTACAGGTCAGAGGATTGGTTTTGTTTTCGTAATTGGTTGCCTTCAGTTTAGACCTTCTATATATTCCTTTAGACGATTCACCGGTTCAAAGAAAACTTTGCTCTGTGGCAAAAGGATCGAAATTATATCGGAAGTGCCAATAACAGCTATATGAAAGTGGCAATATCATTTTCCTTCAGATCTCAGTCCGTCCAAAATAAAGCGATTTCAGACAACACGTGATATAAAATTAAAATGGTTTCAATATAGAATATTACACAGAACTCTGACTACCAATATACTTTTGTTTACAAATTGACAGCGAGTCGTGTACTTTATATCATGATAGCAAATAATCTATTATACACCTCTTGTTTTAATGTAATGGGGTTCAGAATGTTTGGAATAGTTTTGTTTTTAAGCTGGATACTAAAGTCTTGTACTCATATATTTAACCTACAGCTCTCCATCGATTGCAAAGAAAACATTAGCACAGATAGTATTTTTGATTTTAAAAATACTTTTAGCCAAATTTGTTATTTATAAATCCAAAATGCAAAGGAATGAAATACATATTACCTATTTCGAGATCGAAGTTAAACAAATATGCAAATAGAAAAAGAATATATTTTAGCAAAACATATTATTAACAAATTATTCAACAAGTGGTCATTGTACCGTTCTCTGTTTGAAGTTATTCTTTAATTTTATCGTCATGTTTCCGGTGGTCCATGTAGTTTATTAATTGATTATTAATACGCTTGTGACGCGGAGATAGACGAATGTTTTTAAAAAAAATATTTTTGTGTGCGATTTATTACTTGTAAATTAATATAAACACGTCTTACCTACAACGCAGTTTGTTGAATTTCCTGGTGTCCCATTCCAACCATTACAGCAGTACGGGACGTATCTATATCGTTTTACTCTTCTATAGGTCCAACCAGCACAACTGGTATAACAAAACATTTAATACCATGATCAATGAACTAATGTAATTATAAATATATAAACCACAGGCCTACATACACACCACACCGTACATATGTAGTTGACCCTCCTGACCCGTGGGTGACAATGGCTGGTAGCTGCATATTGATTATTAGTGCATAATAGTAACAGGTTTTTTTTTAAAGATTTGGATGGTACTGGGTTTTATGATATGTGCATATTTTGTTCTTGGAAAATTCACCTATAGAGGCTGTTTCAAGGTGGGGGTTTTCTGAATACGATTTTTATATCAACGAGTGATGTGTGAACTGCGAGCCATCTGAATGAGAGGTAACAATATCTTGAGATAAAAAATAGATTTAGTCCCTCACTAACACACAACTTACTAATAATGGTATCATAGTTAGTATATTTTTAAAGCTATAATAATATTAATTTATATTGAAGTATTATCATGCACTGGGGTAAAGGTACTCGGAGAGTAAACAAGGGCGAAATAACCAATATCGGCTTTCCCCAGTCGTAGTCGATCCTTTAGTCGATAGCCTTCTTCCCATACAAACACTGGTGTTATTACAAATATATTTTTTTAGATATGCAATGATGTATTTGGAACGTCCTTTTTTAGTACCACACTGAGAAAGTTTCAACGCAATTGTTTCGTCACAGTGGTGCTTGAATGCCGGCTGATAAAAATAAACTACTTTTTCAAATTGTAAAATTATGAATGAAACACGTATATATGCTTTAGAGAGGGCTCTCATACACTGTGCTATGAGTGAAAATATAGTTTTCAGACATCACGAGTTGACATATAATCTTATTCGAAAAAAACAACACCATGAAATGGTATATTTATTAATTATTATATACATATTTCTTAATTTTTGACAGTATATTTCACTTTTTGTTAATATCCTTCGCTTATCCTATCGAAAACACGTGAAGCCACAATATATTTGTGCCGGTGGAAATTTTGGTTTCTGTAGATCTATATATTTCCTTGCTATGTATATAATCAACATGTTTATTTAAGAAAACATACTAACGTTTAGTGGGAAGGTTTAAAAAAAAAACTTGTTTTTAATTCTAAAGCACGTTTTAGCTACATCATGCCTGGTTTATGACCTTTTTTCAGAAGTGACTATATACACGCTGGCTATGTGTGTATATATATGTATATATATGAATGTATGTATGTATGTATGTATGTATGTATATATGTATGTATGTATGTATGTATGTATGTATGTATGTATGTATGTATGTATGTGTGTGTGTGTATGTGTGTGTATGTATGTGTGTGTATGTATGTGTGTGTATGTATGTATGTATGTATGTATTGATGTATGAATATCTATATATTGTATGTATGTCGAGGTTGACTAGTACATACATAGATATTAACGCACTGGCGCAGGGGATAATTAAATCCTTTCTGGCCTCAAAAATTG
Source organism: Gigantopelta aegis (assembly GCF_016097555.1). NCBI lineage: Eukaryota > Metazoa > Mollusca > Gastropoda > Neomphalida > Peltospiridae > Gigantopelta > Gigantopelta aegis. The sequence continues at coordinate 5,673,422 of NC_054708.1, read as the reverse complement.
TCCCATGCCGTTGCTGGGACTCGAACCTGTGGCACCGATTCGCCCGCAAATTGCAAGACTAACCACGATACACTCTGAGCTATCGAAGCTTCTTTAACTCAACCATATGCATGGGGCCTACAATCTATGCGGTCGATCCCGCTTACGTGCATGAAACAGTGGGCAGACCTGGCACTGGCTAGTATCTATTGATGTATGAATATCTATATATTGTATGTATGTCGAGGTTGACTAGTACATACATAGATATTAACGCACTGGCGCAGGGGATAATTAAATCCTTTCTGGCCTCAAAAATGTATGTATGTATGTATGTATGTATGTATGTATATATGTATGTGTATATATATGTTTTACATATGCATAGTTGCAATAAAAATAGGGAAATAATACACTAATACAAAATAAATCGTATATCGATAGACAAAATATAAACGTTGTTCCTTAACTTTATTAAATCACAATTAACATATTTTTACTCACATTTAAATCCTTAATTTAATCGATGTGTAAAATAACTAAATGTATTTATACCATGACGCAAGGGTGAGTATATTTATGTTTAGCATTGTTAATAGTACTTAGTATTAATAGTAATATCTAACCTGATGTAGAACGTAAACCAAACAAGTTTACCATTTCAAAGCGCTCATAAAGGTAAGTAACGACGGTTTGGCGTATTAGTACTCATAATACCTCATTGCTTTCAACTACTGAAGTATTTAATGGACAGCTTTCATGTTTAGTACCTTGCACATTTTAAAATTACATATCCAGAATAAGGTGGTGATAATCAGAACTGATTTAGAGGGCTTCTAGTTATGTTTTAAAGTAGATGTCATACCAATTCATCAAGTAATACTGTTGCAAATGCACACCTCTTAGCTAACTGAATTTGAATACAGAGTAACTTCATTGATATTTTGAATTTGGACAAGTTGTTGTACTTGATTATAAATGATGATTATCCTCAAGGATGACATTCATAACACAACATCCGAGCCTTTCAATGAATTCCCTTTATATCATGGCGACGAACATGATCCGAGTGTAAGGTTATTTTTAATGTTAACTTTATAATAAACACGTTGTAATCAAATATCACGAAATGACATTACGTATGTTTTCGTCTCCAATAAAGGCTATTTCAATTTTGTACAACTTATTGGAAATCTTGCATTAAAATTGCTTTTTGACTAAAAGGCAAATGGAACAAGTGATACTTCTCTTAAATAGTGACGTATTCCGTATGATTTTTCACATCCTCTGTATAGTGAACGTACTAAATGTAGAATGAGGTGTCCTTGTTTTCGTATAGAGAAAAAGTAGGAACAATGTCTTACTAGTTATTGGTAATACAAAGTAAGCAAAACCTAAATTTAAACCAGAGAACTCATAGTTCATAATTTTATTATAAAGTTAATCTTTAACCTTGTTCAAGTATTATAACTGTTGAATCTTTTAATGGACGGGTTGCATATTTTGTATATAGGTTTTCCTGGTGATAATCGTTAAACTGTACACCTCCAAGCCCATAAATGTGAAAAGGTAGCAAATAATTTAAGGTATTATTATTTTACAAACTTTTTGAAATACTTTGAAACACTTTGTCGTTAAGTATCTGTGTGATAATCATAGAGGAGATTGGGTTTCGAAATACTGTGGAAACTTTGCTCTTCACTATTTATATAATATGCATACAGGGAATGAGTATTTAGAAACATTGTGAAAGAAATGTAGTTTCTGTATTTATATAAGATACATTGTGGGGTTGTGGTCCCGAAATGCATTATAAAAAGTAGGTGGGTTTAGTTGTGGCTAATATTTCTTATCATACGTGTTTTTAATGTAGACTTCAAAACTGCAGAACTAAACAAATTACTTACCCCTCCCCTATGTTGTATTTACATACTCGTACTGTGACAAAATAAAGTACTCTCCGATAACACACATTCCTGAAAAAATGAAATGATACGAAACGTTTTAAATTCAGAATGAAACATCTCTTCGTATACTACTAAGTGAATTATATATACATAGATTCATACATACATACATACATACATACATATAGACATAACATCATATCATGCCATATCATATCCAGTGTAATTAAAGTAAGATATATATTTGAGATCACATACTTTCAGAATTTGATAACTTTACAAATGAGATGAAAATTAATCGCGGTTACAGCACTGTTATTGACATTTAAAGAAATGTACTACGGTGACACTACATAATAGACGTATGTATTCATAGTCATCATTCAAAAACATCTAAATAGTAACTGTGCAATGAAAGCTGGCCAGCGTTCAGAAAACAAAAAAAACGTTGAGCACTAGTTTGTTGTTATGTAAAGATATCCAAAATGACGACATTCAAGTTTGACGTCGTTTCCATTAAAAAACAACAACCCACAAACAACAACAACAAACACTGCGTAACATATTCTTATGCCATTTGAATATCTAGTAATGGCTGACTGAAATTAAACTTGCATGTACAGTTTAAAAAAAAAACACGTTGTATTAAGACTGAGCGTATATGATAAAGAGATTATTACCTTCGTGTGTTTCGGTATTACCAATTTCATATGTCTGAGGCTCGCATAATAGAATTTTCATTCCTAATATATGTTACTGATGATACTGAAAAACACTCTGGCAATAATCTTTATATATAGTATAGTATAGCATGGCATGGCATAGCTATATACTATGCTATGCTATGCTATAATAAGTAGCATATCCACTGTAATCAAAGTATGTTATGTTTTTCAGATCACAAACTTTCATAATTTGACAACTTTGCAAATTAGATGCAAAATACATGTAAATTAATTCGATCATGGTGACATTTATACAAACGTACTACGGTGGGATTCCATAATTAAAGTGTGCATTCATAGGCATCTAACAAAAACACTTCAATAGAATGTTTATATTGAAAGTTGTTCAGCGTTCTGAGAGAAAAAACCCACAAAAAACCCAACGTTATATACTAGTTTAGATATCCGAATTGACGTTGCTTAACTTTGACGTCATTTCCATTCAAAAAGAAAAATGTTTCGTTTTAGTATCAGTTTTTAGATCTATCCAGTCACAACTCTAGAAGAAGACATACTTTGAAACGTTCAATTTAAATTTTATATCCAATTTAATAAATTTAAAAAACAAATTAAGACAAGATTAATTGTTCAATTTTTCAATATTAAATATCTATTTAGAATTTCTACATTTAATAGAAATTCACAAAATCAACATGTCCAGTATTAGACAGTGAATACTGTCTCAGATATTAAGTATACATGTACTCGGTTTCAGAACTATCTACTCAAAACTGTAGGAGAAGATAAACTTTAAAATCGTCTATGTTAACAAAGTAACTATTTCTAAAATATCTATTTACTAGTTTGTAAAAATTCCCCGTGAGAATCATGATACAACATTTGAGAGCTATCCGTTCAAAACTCTAAAACTAGCAAAAGTTGACTACTACCAAAACTACTACTACTACTACTACTACTACTACTACTACTACTACTCAAATAATATTAATTCAAATTTATTAAATTCACAAAATACATTTCTGTTAGTTTGCAAAGTCTTACATTGAAAATAGTTATATTGTGTTTCAGAACAATCTTATCAAACCTCTAGAAGTTTCAATGGAAATTTATATTTACAATTTTAAAATTTAACAAAACTTCACAATAAATTTTAAATGTAACAAATAGATCACTGACGTTTATGACGACTGTCCCTGATAATCATTGTATTGAGTTCTTCAAATATCCAATCAAACCTCCAGGAGACAACATACTTTAAAATTCTTAAAGTTAATTTGCTATTTATATTTTTTAAATTAATAAAAATTCAAACGTTTCAAAATACAATTTATAAATACATATATTTTAAAATAAATATTAATTCACATGGAATTGTGAACTGAGGTTTTAAACTATCCAATCAAAACTCTAGGAGAAGACTTTTAAATTTCAAATGTTAAATTTCTAGTTATATTAAATTCAACAGAAATATTTCTCTATTGGTTGATAACGTGTGCTCCAGAGCAATCCAATCACTAACTCTAGGTGGAGTTTAATTTATTATTTTTATTTTTAGTTTAATCAAAATTTTAATTTTCTGAAAAATGTCTCTATTGTTGGTGGATGGTGCTGCATTACCAAACTGTGTAGTATGCGTCAAAATCAATGTGTCCTAGTGATGTTCTTAAAGAAAACAAATACACTTTTAGTATGCGATATATCACTTGACTACACTGAAACGCTTTCTTAATTACTGGAAAAAATATAACTTTCCGTAAAGACTGAGTTATTGTAATGTCATTCCACTGCATTCATCATTAACTAACATACGTATGTTTCTTAACATTGGCGAAGCTCGGTTTATTTACGTTTGGCAAACTCGATATATATTAAGTTGAAACACACACACATACACACACACACACACACACAAACGCGCGCGCGCAAACAAAACGAAAAGGCCATAGTAACAACAACACAAGGAAAAAACAAAACAAAACAATAGCAACAAAAGAATCATCCTCTGCTGTCGGCATGTTGACCTACTAACAGAACGCAGGATGCTACGTCACAGGTCTGATGTGGGTCAAATCGACTGAGCAGTGGGGGGGGGGGGGGGGGGGGGATTCCCACGCGTTTCACAAAAAGTCACTTTATTAATAACTGGGATGGTATTTTTATTTTTATATTTTTTTTAATACTGTACTGTTTATGTCTTTGTTTTACATACTGTGTATTAAATAATGTGACATAAACGTGGACCTTTAATAATAATAATAATAATACCAGTAGTTCTCTCCCCTTCTGATAACGAATATCATAAGACACAAAATGCTGCTCTTTATTCCACTCACGTACGGAAATAAAGGAATATTTCTGATCATCTCTTCAGCACACACACACACATACACACACACACACACACACACACACACACACACACACACACATATATATATATATATATATATATATATATGTATATTAAAAAGTCAGAAACATCCTTTAAAAGTCATATATCCCTCTTTAATTCAAATGTTCGCCTGTTCAGACTTCATCAGGGAAATTTTAAAACTAAGCTAAAAGAAGTCAAACCACGAAAACATGAATGGTATATATAAAGTTTTAAATCAAGTTATGGTTTGACTATATAGCTCACACAAATAGATGAGATATACCACATAAATAAATAAATCGCGCTTCGCTGAACTGAGGTATGCTGAGCTAAAATGTTTTAGTCGTATCTAATAGCCGTGTTTCGAATATACTACACGCCATTGCCTGTGTCTTGACTGGTTTCGTGAGAGACAAGTTGGCGAATGGTTTTACATCCCTGTGTCGTATCTATCTAGGACCGGGTTTAGTGAGAGACAAGTTGGCGAATGGTTTTACATCCCTCTGTCGTGTCCATCTAACACCGGGTTTAGTGAGAGACAAGTCATCGAGTGGTCTGTCTAAAACCCTGATATGTCTTGTCTGTCTAGGACGTGGTTTAGTAAGAGACAAGTCTGTGAGTGGTCTAGCACCCCTCTATATATTGTCTGTCTAGGATGGGGTTTAGTAAGAGAAAAGTCTGTGAGTGGTCTAAAACTATGTCTATGTCTTGTCTCTCTAGAACGGGGTTTAGTAAGAGACAAGTCAGCGAGTGGTCTAACACCCCGATATGTCTCGTCTGTCTAGGACGGGCTTTAGTAAGAGACAAGTCAGCGAGTGGTCTTACACCCCTCTATGTCTTGTCTGTCTAGGGCGGGGTTTAGTAAGAGACAAGTCAGCGAGTTGTATCAAATCCCTGTATGTGTTGTCTGTCTAGGACGGAGTTTAGTGAGACACAAGACAGCGAGTGGTCTTACATCCCTGTATGCCTCGGCTGCCTAGGACGGAGTTTAGTAAGAGACAAGTCAGCGAGTGGTCTAACACCCCTCTATGTCTTGTCTGTCTAGAACGGGGTTTAGTAAGAGACAAGTCAGCGAGTGGTCTAACACCCCTCTATGTCTTGTCTGTCTAGGGCGGAGTTTAGTAAGAGACAAGTCTGTGAGTGGTCTTACACCCCGATATGTTTTGTCTGTCTAGAATGGAGTTTAGTGAGAGACAAGTCAGCGAGTGGTATCAAATACCTGTATCTCTTGTCTATCTAAGACGGGGTTTAATAAGAGACAAGTCAGCGAGTGGTATCAAATCCCTGTATGTATTGTCTATCTAAGACGGGGTTTAGTGAGAGACAAGTCAGCGAGTGGTCTAACACCCCTCTATGCCGTGTCTGTCTAGAATGGAGTTTAGTGAGAGACAAGTCAGCGAGTGGTATCAAACCCCTGTATCTCTTGTCTATCTAAGACGGGGTTTAGTAAGAGACAAGTCAGCGACTGGTCTAACACCCCGATATCTCTTGTCTATCTAAGACGGGGTTTAGTGAGAGACAAGTCAGCGAGTGGTCTAACACCCCTCTATGCCGTGTCAGTCTAGAATGGAGTTTAGTGAGAGACAAGTCACCCAGTGGTATCAAACCCTCTATATCTTGTGTGTCTAGGACTGGGTTTAGCAAGAGACAAGTCAGCGAGTGGTCTAACACCCTTCTATGTCTTGTCTGTCTAGCACTGGGTTTAGCAAGAGACAAGTCAGCGAGTGGTCTAACACCCTTCTATGTCTTGTCTGTCTAGGACGGGGTTTAGTAAGAGACAAGTCAGCGAGTGGTCTAACAACCCTCTATGTCTTGTCTGTATAGGACGGGGTTTAGTAAGAGACAAGTCAGCGAGTGATCTAGCACCACGATATGTCTTGTCTGTCTAGGACGTGGTTTAGTAAGAGACAAGTCAGCGAGTGATCTAACACCCCAATATGTCTTGTCTGTCTAGGGCGGGGTTTAGTGAGAGACAGGTCTGTGAGTGGTCTGACACCCCGATATGTCTTGTCTGTCTAGGACGGGGTTTAGTAAGAGACAAGTCAGCGAGTGGTCTAACACCCCGATATGTCTTGTCTGTCTAGGGCGGGGTTTAGTGAGAGACAGGTCTGTGAGTGGTCTGACACCCCGATATGTCTTGTCTGTCTAGGACAGGGTTTAGTGAGAGACACATCAGCGAGTGGTCTTACATCCCTCTATGCCTTGTCTGTCTAGGACGGGGCTTAGTGAGAGACAAGTCAGCGAGTGGTATCAAACCCCTGTATGTCTTGTCTGTCTAGGATGGGGTTTAGTAAGAGACAAGTCAGCGAGTGGTCTTACACCCCTCTATGTCTTGTCTGTCTAGGACGGGGTTTAGTAACAGATATAAGTCTGTGAGTCGTCTAACACCCTCTATGTCTTGTCTGTCTAGGACGGGGTTTAGTAACAGACAAGTCAGCGAGTGGTCTTACACCCCTCTATGTCTTGTCTGTCTAGGACGGGGTTTAGTAACAGATATAAGTCTGTGAGTCGTCTAACACCCCTCTATGTCTTGTCTGTCTAGGACGGGGTTTGGTGAGAGACAAGTCTGTGAATGATCTAACACCCCTCTATGTCTTGTTTGTTTAGGACGGGGTTTAGTGAGAGACAAGTCAGCGAGTGGTCTTACATCGCTCTGTCGTGTCCATCTAGGACCTGGTTTAGTGAGAGACAAGTCAGCGAGTGGTCTTACATCGCTCTGTCGTGTCCATCTAGGACCTGGTTTAGTGAGAGACAAGTCAGCGAGTGGTCTCAAACCCCTGCATGTCTTCTCTGTCTAGGATGGGGTTTAGTAAGAGACAAGTCAGCGAGTGGTCTTATTTCCTTCTATGTCTTGTCTGTCTAGGACGGGGTTTAGTAAGAGACAAGTCAGCGAGTGGTCTTACATCGCTCTGTCGTGTCCATCTAGGACCTGGTTTAGTGAGAGACAAGTCAGCGAGTGGTCTTACATCGCTCTGTCGTGTCCATCTAGGACCTGGTTTAGTGAGAGACAAGTCAGCGAGTGGTCTCAAACCCCTGCATGTCTTCTCTGTCTAGGATGGGGTTTAGTAAGAGACAAGTCAGCGAGTGGTCTTATTTCCTTCTATGTCTTGTCTGTCTAGGACGGGGTTTAGGAAGAGAGAAGTCAGCGAGTGGTCTAACACCCCTGTATATCTTGTCTGTCTAGGACGGGGTTTAGTAAGAGACAAGTCAGCGAGTGGTCTTACATCGCTCTGTCGTGTCCATCTAGGACCTGGTTTAGTGAGAGACAAGTCAGCGAGTGGTCTCAAACCCCTGCATGTCTTCTTGTCTGTCTAGGACTCAGATATAAGTCTGTGAGTCGTCTCAAACCCCTGCATGTCTTCTCTGTCTAGGATGGGGTTTAGTACGAGACAAGTCAGCGAGTGGTGTTACACCCCTCTATATCTTGTCTGTCTAGGACGGGGTTTAGTAACAGATATAAGTCTGTGAGTCGTCTAACACCCCTCTATGTCTTGTCTGTCTAGAATGGAGTTTAGTGAGAGACAAGTCAGCGAGTGGTATCAAATACCTGTATCTCTTGTCTATCTAAGACGGGGTTTAATAAGAGACAAGTCAGCGAGTGGTATCAAATCCCTGTATGTATTGTCTATCTAAGACGGGGTTTAGTGAGAGACAAGTCAGCGAGTGGTCTAACACCCCTCTATGCCGTGTCTGTCTAGAATGGAGTTTAGTGAGAGACAAGTCAGCGAGTGGTATCAAACCCCTGTATCTCTTGTCTATCTAAGACGGGGTTTAGTAAGAGACAAGTCAGCGACTGGTCTAACACCCCGATATCTCTTGTCTATCTAAGACGGGGTTTAGTGAGAGACAAGTCAGCGAGTGGTCTAACACCCCTCTATGCCGTGTCAGTCTAGAATGGAGTTTAGTGAGAGACAAGTCACCCAGTGGTATCAAACCCTCTATATCTTGTGTGTCTAGGACTGGGTTTAGCAAGAGACAAGTCAGCGAGTGGTCTAACACCCTTCTATGTCTTGTCTGTCTAGCACTGGGTTTAGCAAGAGACAAGTCAGCGAGTGGTCTAACACCCTTCTATGTCTTGTCTGTCTAGGACGGGGTTTAGTAAGAGACAAGTCAGCGAGTGGTCTAACAACCCTCTATGTCTTGTCTGTATAGGACGGGGTTTAGTAAGAGACAAGTCAGCGAGTGATCTAGCACCACGATATGTCTTGTCTGTCTAGGACGTGGTTTAGTAAGAGACAAGTCAGCGAGTGATCTAACACCCCAATATGTCTTGTCTGTCTAGGGCGGGGTTTAGTGAGAGACAGGTCTGTGAGTGGTCTGACACCCCGATATGTCTTGTCTGTCTAGGACGGGGTTTAGTAAGAGACAAGTCAGCGAGTGGTCTAACACCCCGATATGTCTTGTCTGTCTAGGGCGGGGTTTAGTGAGAGACAGGTCTGTGAGTGGTCTGACACCCCGATATGTCTTGTCTGTCTAGGACAGGGTTTAGTGAGAGACACATCAGCGAGTGGTCTTACATCCCTCTATGCCTTGTCTGTCTAGGACGGGGCTTAGTGAGAGACAAGTCAGCGAGTGGTATCAAACCCCTGTATGTCTTGTCTGTCTAGGATGGGGTTTAGTAAGAGACAAGTCAGCGAGTGGTATCAAATCCCTCTATATCTTGTCTGTCTAGGACGGGGTTTAGTAACAGACAAGTCAGCGAGTGGTCTAACACCCCTCTATGTCTTGTCTGTCTAGGACGGGGTTTAGTAACAGACAAGTATGTGAGTGGTCTAACACCCCTCTATGTCTTGTGTGTCTAGGACGGGGTTTAGTCAGAGACAAGTCTGTGAGTGGTTTTACACCCCAAAATATATTGTCTGTCTAGGACGGGGTTTAGTAAGAGACAAGTCAGCGAGTGGTCTAACAGCCCTCTATGCCTTGTCTTTCTAGGACGGGGTTTAGTAACAGACAAGTCAGCGAGTGGTCTTACACCCCTATATGCGTTGTCTGTCTAAGACTGGGTTTAGTAAGAGACAAGTCAGCGAGAGATCTTACACCCCGATATGTGTTGTCTGTCTAGGATGGGGTTTAGTAAGAGACAAGTCTGTGAGTGGTCTTACAACCCGATATATCTTGTCTGTCTAGGATGGGGTTTAGTGAGAGACAAGTCAGCGAGTGGTATCAAATCCCTGTATGTCTTGTCTATCTTAGACGGGGTTTAGTAAGAGACAAGTCAGCGAGTTGTCATACACCCCGATATATCTTATCGGTCTAGGATGGGGATTAGTGAGAGACATGCCAGCGAGTGGTATCAAATCCCTGTATGTCTTGTCTATCTTAGACGGGGTTTAGTAAGAGACAAGTCAGCGAGTGGTCATACACCCCGATATGTCTTGTCTGTCTAGGATGGGGTTTAGTGAGAGACAGGTCAGCGAGTGGTATCAAATCCCTGTATGTCTTGTCTGTCTAAGATGGGGTTTAGTAAGAAACAAGCCACCGAGTGATCTTACAACCCGATATGTCTTGTCTGTCTAGGACTGGGTTTAGTGAGAGACAAGTCAGCAAGTGGTCTAACACCCCTCTATGACTTGTCTGTCTAGGACGGGGTTTAGTGAGAGAAAAGTCAGCGAGTGGTCTTACATCCCTCTATGCCTTGTCTGTCTAGGACGGGGTTTAGTGACAGACAACCTGTGAGTGGTCTAACACCCCGATATATCTTGTCTGTCTAGGACGGGGTTTAGTAAGAGACAAGTCAGCGAGTGGTCTTACATCCCTCTATGCTTTGTCTGTCTAGGACGGGGTTTAGTAACAGACAAGTATGTGAGTGGTCTAACACCCGTCTATGCCTTGTCTGTCTAGGACGGGGTTTAGTAACAGACAAGTATGTGAATGGTCTAACACCCGTCTATGTCTTGTGTATCTAGGACGGGGTTTAGTCAGAGACAAGTCTGTGAGTGGTTTTACACCCCAAAATATCTTGTCTGTCTAGGACGGGGTTTAGTGAGAGACAAGTCAGCGAGTGGTCTTACACCCCTCTATATCTTGTCTGTCTAGGACTGGGTTTAGTAAGAGACAAGTCAGAGAGTGGTCTAACACCCTTCTAGATCTTAGGTAGTACTAAACCAAATAACTTCCGGCTGGGTCAAAGTTCGAGGTGCACCCAACTTTTGATAGAGAAGTGAACATCACAAGTCCTGTGATTGGTTATAAATGTGAGTGTGTTGGTTGTAAAAAATAATAGTTTCATCTGGGTAAACAAAATGTGCAATTTTATTTCATCTAGTATGAATGTGTCAAGTAGCCTTGTGCTTGAAACATGTATGGGGTACCTGTAAAAAAAAGTACTCGAATTTTGTGCAAAACTAGGGTAGTCATAGACGCTACCCGTTATCTCAGAAACGAGCAGCTTGACCCCCATTTTTTTCTGATTCACTTTAAGTGTAAGGGGTGGTAGTATTTATATCCGTGGCGTTTATGTCGGTTGATACGTTGCAGGTAGGAGTTTTAGCCACATATGTTACTATTGTCGTCTATGGGATTTGATTTGGTAGTATACACCCTATAGCACATATTCAGTGCATAATAAAAAATATTATGATTTTGTCATTTTATTTAATTAAACTATACTGGTTGATTAATTAGCCATCACTCGATCATGCAAGTTCACAATGACCTTGACCTTGACAATAATCTCTGTACATGACTCTGAATGGAGTTTGAATCAAAGTTATCACTGAAGAAAAGTTGGTTTTGGCCTATAATTCATACTGTAAAGATTTCAATAATTTCTTTTTACATGGTATTTGACTTGCCATATACAACTGCTCTTAAATATGGTATTATATATATGCAACCTCAACTAAGATTTTAATAGTAATTTATTTTTATATTAAAAGTAGCATGTGCCAATAGTGGGTTAATTTCTTTAGTTTCCATTAACATTGTTAATGTTTTATGTATGAAATTCTGAAAACTCAAATTTGTAAAGAAGTTGATTTTTATTGTCATTTTGACATATTTATAGGGTGCTAAGTTATATTTTAGACAAATTTGTAGTTTTATGCAAAATGTAAAGTAAATTTGAAGAAAAACTTTACCAAAAACATAATTAAATTTGTTGTCACTATTGTGCCTTCTGTTCTTATTTGTACATAACAATAAGGTTGTTAAACATATACTTAGATCTCCAGATCATTTTTTTCTTTCTTAATAATCACTTAGTTAGCTCTCATGAAAAGCATTTTTAGTTTATACTAGATTCAGAACCAATTTTTTCAGATTTGATTATCTGCCTTGGATTAAGTTGATAATTTATTTTATTGTTAAAGCTGTATTACCTAATGCTACTAGCTAAATAAAATGCTGGATTACAGATTGTAGGAATACATCTAATGTACATATTGTATTCATCCGGATTAGAAAATAATGCAAGAAAATAGATGTTCGGGTAATTTTGTCATTTAAAAGTAGGTTTTTTCAGTAATTAATCAAAAATAAATATGTTAAAGCTGCATGATTGTTCCAGATATCACAACTATTAAAACCTCCAACTACAGTAGGCTATAAATAAAATATAGTCGGGAATATTGGTGGCTGCCAATAGTTTTGATGGTTCATTATGAAAATCAGCATGGCCGATGGATTTGAAATTCCCACACCCGGTAACTTGAAGACACCCACACCCAGCATACAGAATTTCCTCCCAACACTAATGTTCAGGACATTAAGTCATTACTTCATACAGGTACAGTCATGTTTGTGTTTCCGTCCTCAGACAGTGTATTTTTTTAATACTGATATTTCTTTGATGTGCCTCTTAAGGTCTTCATAATCTAGGGGTCAATCAAGTGCATGTGTTTTAATGGAATTCTTTAAAGGGGTAGAGGTACTCTGACTATCTTTGTTGTCTCTACATATATACCTGAGTACACACACCCAACTGAAAGTAAATATCTTCAGGAGTTTTATTTTAAAACATTTTGTTGTTTAATATGACATATTGCATTTGTACAAAACTATATGCAATATATATTCTTTTTTAGGTGTACATTATATTAGGTTGCACTGTAGAAACAACAGTTTCAGTGAGGTTGCCAGTTTATGTCAGAATACACCAAATCCTGGTTGTCATAAAGACACATAGCTGGACACTTTTTGAAAAATGTATGTTATCAGTATAGGTAGTACTAAACCAAATAACTTCCGGCTGGGTCAAAGTTCGAGGTGCACCCAACTTTTGATAGAGAAGTGAACACCACAAGTCCTGTGATTGGTTATAAATGTGAGTGTGTTGGTTGTAAAAAATAATAGTTTCATCTGGGTAAAAAAAAATGTGCAATTTTATTTCATCTAGTACCAATGTGTCAAGTAGCCTTGTGCTTGAAACATGTATGGGGTACCTGTAAAAAAAAGTACTCGAATTTTGTGCGAAACTAGGGTAGTCATAGACGCTACCCGTTATCTCAGAAACGAGCAGCTTGACCCCCATTTTTTCTGATTCACTTTAAGTGTAAGGGGTGGTAGTATTTATATCCGTGGCGTTTATGTCAGTTGATACGTTCCAGGTAGGAGTTTTAGCCACATATATTACTATTGTCGTCTATGGGATTTGATTTGGTAGTATACACCCTTTAGTAAGAGACAAGTCAGCGAGTGGTCTAACACCCCTCTATGTCTTTGTATGTCTAGGAAGGGGTTAAGTAAGAGACAAGTCAGCGAGTGGTCTAACACCACGATATGTCTTGTCTGTCTATGACTTGGTTTAGTAAGAGACAAGTCTGTGAGCGGTCTTACACCCCGATATGTCTTGTTTGTCTAGGATGGGGTTTAGTGAGAGACAAGTCAGAGAGTGGTCTTACACCCCTCTGTGCCGTGTCGGTCTAGGACAGGGTTTAGTGAGAGACAAGTCAGCGAGTGGTATCAAACCCCTGTAAATCTTGTCTATCTAGGACCGGGTTTAGTACGAGACAAGTCAGCGAGTGGTGTTACACCCCTCTATATCTTGTCTGTCTAGGACGGGGTTTAGTAACAGACAAGTCAGCGAGTGGTCTTACACCCCTCTATGTCTTGTCTGTCTAGGACGGGGTTTAGTAACAGATATAAGTCTGTGAGTCGTCTAACACCCTCTATGTCTTGTCTGTCTAGGACGGGGTTTAGTAACAGACAAGTCAGCGAGTGGTCTTACACCCCTCTATGTCTTGTCTGTCTAGGACGGGGTTTAGTAACAGATATAAGTCTGTGAGTCGTCTAACACCCCTCTATGTCTTGTCTGTCTAGGACGGGGTTTGGTGAGAGACAAGTCTGTGAGTGATCTAACACCCCTCTATGTCTTGTTTGTTTAGGACGGGGTTTAGTGAGAGACAAGTCAGCGAGTGGTCTTACATCGCTCTGTCGTGTCCATCTAGGACCTGGTTTAGTGAGAGACAAGTCAGCGAGTGGTCTTACATCGCTCTGTCGTGTCCATCTAGGACCTGGTTTAGTGAGAGACAAGTCAGCGAGTGGTCTCAAACCCCTGCATGTCTTCTCTGTCTAGGATGGGGTTTAGTAAGAGACAAGTCAGCGAGTGGTCTTATTTCCTTCTATGTCTTGTCTGTCTAGGACGTGGTTTAGGAAGAGAGAAGTCAGCGAGTGGTCTAACACCCCTGTATATCTTGTCTGTCTAGGACGGGGTTTAGTAAGAGACAAGTCAGCGAGTGGTCTTACATCGCTCTGTCGTGTCCATCTAGGACCTGGTTTAGTGAGAGACAAGTCAGCGAGTGGTCTCAAACCCCTGCATGTCTTCTCTGTCTAGGATGGGGTTTAGTACGAGACAAGTCAGCGAGTGGTGTTACACCCCTCTATATCTTGTCTGTCTAGGACGGGGTTTAGTAACAGACAAGTCAGCGAGTGGTCTTACACCCCTCTATGTCTTGTCTGTCTAGGACGGGGTTTAGTAACAGATATAAGTCTGTGAGTCGTCTAACACCCTCTATGTCTTGTCTGTCTCGGACGGGGTTTAGTAACGGACAAGTCAGCGAGTGGTCTTACACCCCTCTATGTCTTGTCTGTCTAGGACGGGGTTTAGTAACAGATATAAGTCTGTGAGTCGTCTAACACCCCTCTATGTCTTGTCTGTCTAGGACGGGGTTTGGTGAGAGACAAGTCTGTGAATGATCTAACACCCCTCTATGTCTTGTTTGTTTAGGACGGGGTTTAGTGAGAGACAAGTCAGCGAGTGGTCTTACATCGCTCTGTCGTGTCCATCTAGGACCTGGTTTAGTGAGAGACAAGTCAGCGAGTGGTCTTACATCGCTCTGTCGTGTCCATCTAGGACCTGGTTTAGTGAGAGACAAGTCAGCGAGTGGTCTCAAACCCCTGCATGTCTTCTCTGTCTAGGATGGGGTTTAGTAAGAGACAAGTCAGCGAGTGGTCTTATTTCCTTCTATGTCTTGTCTGTCTAGGACGGGGTTTAGTAAGAGACAAGTCAGCGAGTGGTCTTACATCGCTCTGTCGTGTCCATCTAGGACCTGGTTTAGTGAGAGACAAGTCAGCGAGTGGTCTTACATCGCTCTGTCGTGTCCATCTAGGACCTGGTTTAGTGAGAGACAAGTCAGCGAGTGGTCTCAAACCCCTGCATGTCTTCTCTGTCTAGGATGGGGTTTAGTAAGAGACAAGTCAGCGAGTGGTCTTATTTCCTTCTATGTCTTGTCTGTCTAGGACGGGGTTTAGGAAGACAGAAGTCAGCGAGTGGACTAACACCCCTGTATATCTTGTCTGTCTAGGACGGGGTTTAGTAAGAGACAAGTCAGCGAGTGGTGTTACACCCCTCTATATCTTGTCTGTCTAGGACGGGGTTTAGTAACAGACAAGTCAGCGAGTGGTCTTACACCCCTCTATGTCTTGTCTGTCTAGGACGGGGTTTAGTAACAGATATAAGTCTGTGAGTCGTCTAACATCCTCTATGTCTTGTCTGTCTAGGACGGGGTTTAGTAACAAACAAGTCAGCGAGTGGTCTTACACCCCTCTATGTCTTGTCTGTCTAGGACGGGGTTTAGTAACAGATATAAGTCTGTGAGTCGTCTAACACCCCTCTATGTCTTGTCTGTCTAGGACGGGGTTTGGTGAGAGACAAGTCTGTGAGTGATCTAACACCCCTCTATGTCTTGTTTGTTTAGGACGGGGTTTAGTGAGAGACAAGTCAGCGAGTGGTCTTACATCGCTCTGTCGTGTCCATCTAGGACCTGGTTTAGTGAGAGACAAGTCAGCGAGTGGTCTTACATCGCTCTGTCGTGTCCATCTAGGACCTGGTTTAGTGAGAGACAAGTCAGCGAGTGGTCTCAAACCCCTGCATGTCTTCTCTGTCTAGGATGGGGTTTAGTAAGAGACAAGTCAGCGAGTGGTCTTATTTCCTTCTATGTCTTGTCTGTCTAGGACGGGGTTTAGGAAGAGAGAAGTCAGCGAGTGGTCTAACACCCCTGTATATCTTGTCTGTCTAGGACGGGGTTTAGTAAGAGACAAGTCAGCGAGTGGTCTTACATCGCTCTGTCGTGTCCATCTAGGACCTGGTTTAGTGAGAGACAAGTCAGCGAGTGGTCTCAAACCCCTGCATGTCTTCTCTGTCTAGGATGGGGTTTAGTACGAGACAAGTCAGCGAGTGGTGTTACACCCCTCTATATCTTGTCTGTCTAGGACGGGGTTTAGTAACAGACAAGTCAGCGAGTGGTCTTACACCCCTCTATGTCTTGTCTGTCTAGGACGGGGTTTAGTAACAGATATAAGTCTGTGAGTCGTCTAACACCCTCTATGTCTTGTCTGTCTCGGACGGGGTTTAGTAACGGACAAGTCAGCGAGTGGTCTTACACCCCTCTATGTCTTGTCTGTCTAGGACGGGGTTTAGTAACAGATATAAGTCTGTGAGTCGTCTAACACCCCTCTATGTCTTGTCTGTCTAGGACGGGGTTTGGTGAGAGACAAGTCTGTGAATGATCTAACACCCCTCTATGTCTTGTTTGTTTAGGACGGGGTTTAGTGAGAGACAAGTCAGCGAGTGGTCTTACATCGCTCTGTCGTGTCCATCTAGGACCTGGTTTAGTGAGAGACAAGTCAGCGAGTGGTCTTACATCGCTCTGTCGTGTCCATCTAGGACCTGGTTTAGTGAGAGACAAGTCAGCGAGTGGTCTCAAACCCCTGCATGTCTTCTCTGTCTAGGATGGGGTTTAGTAAGAGACAAGTCAGCGAGTGGTCTTATTTCCTTCTATGTCTTGTCTGTCTAGGACGGGGTTTAGGAAGAGAGAAGTCAGCGAGTGGTCTAACACCCCTGTATATCTTGTCTGTCTAGGACGGGGTTTAGTAAGAGACAAGTCAGCGAGTGGTCTTACATCGCTCTGTCGTGTCCATCTAGGACCTGGTTTAGTGAGAGACAAGTCAGCGAGTGGTCTTACATCGCTCTGTCGTGTCCATCTAGGACCTGGTTTAGTGAGAGACAAGTCAGCGAGTGGTCTCAAACCCCTGCATGTCCTCTCTGTCTAGGATGGGGTTTAGTAAGAGACAAGTCAGCGAGTGGTCTTATTTCCTTCTATGTCTTGTCTGTCTAGGACGGGGTTTAGTAAGAGACAAGTCAGCGAGTGGTCTTACATCGCTCTGTCGTGTCCATCTAGGACCTGGTTTAGTGAGAGACAAGTCAGCGAGTGGTCTCAAACCCCTGCATATCTTCTCTGTCTAGGACGGGGTTTATGAAGAGAGAAGTCAGCGAGTGGTTTAACACCCCTGTATGTCTTGTCTGTTAGGACGGGGTTTAGTAACAGACACGTCTGTGAGTGGTATCAAACCCCTCTATGTCTTGTCTGTCTAGGACAGGGTTTAGTAACAGACAAGTCAGCGAGAGGTCTAACACCCCTCTAAGTCTTGTCTGTCTAGGACGGGGTTTAGTAACAGACAAGTCTTTAAGTGGTTTAACACCCCTCTATGTCTTGTCTGTCTAGGACGGGTTTAGTGAGAGACAAGTCAGCGAGTCGTCTTACACCCGTCTGCCGTGTCCATCTAGGACGGCGTTTAGTAACAGACAAGTCAGCGAGTGGTCTAACACCCTTCTATGTCTTGTCTGTCTAGGGCAGGGTTTAGTGAGAGACAAGTCAGCGAGTGGTCTTACACCCGTCTGCCGTGTCCATCTAGGTCCAGGTTTAGTGAGAGACAAGTCAGCGAGTGGTCTTACACCCCTCTGTCGTGTCCATCTAGGAGGGGGTTTAGTGAGAGACAAGTAAGCGAGTGGTCTTAAATCCGTCTGTCGTGTCCATCTAGGACCGGGTTTAGTGAGAGACAAGTCAGAGAGTGGTCTAACACCACTCTATTTCTGGTCTAAGACGGGGTTTAGTGAGAGACAAGTCAGCAAGTGGTCTTACATCCCTCTATTTCTTGTCTTTCTGGTTAGGCATTTAGGCATTTATATATACCTACAGCACGGGTGGCTAGTATTGAATACATAGTCTGATTGAAAATTTGATAAAAAGAGAATAAACAGACACTTGTTGAATTACTACTATGCAAACAATATATATATAAAAAAAAATCAATTATGTAAATAGACAGCCAAAATTAGCAAAAAACATTTACAACACAAAACCAAATTTAACAAACTCAAATATAGTGGGATTCAAACTGAATCATTTTCAATGAATTAAAGATAACTGAATTAACAGTCGTGTTTCTTTTGTTGTTCAGTGAACGTAAAATGAAAAATTGTATCAAAATTAATCATCGGCTTTCAGATGTCAAACAATTGGTAATTCTGACATATAGTATTAGAGAGGAAACCCGCTGCATGGATCTGAAATGCACCATCCCACATACAGGATATAACACACCACGGTCTTTCATATACCAATCGTGGTGCACTGACTGGGACGAGAAATAGCCCAAAGCCCGCCCCAAAGAGTATACGTGTATCACATACATCTATTCTCGGTATAGCTATTCCATGGTGTAGTGGAGCCAGCACCCCGGATACGTAACAGCAGACCTACCTGGGACTGTATTATACTGTATTCACTGTGGAAACAATGCTGGCAAGCTACGGGAAAACAACCTAACGCAACGGACTTGGTGCATTGAATAAATTAAACGAAACCTGTACCAGACGCCATCAATTCATGGACGTCTATAGTACACGTCAATAATGGGTACGAAATAATCACTTTAAAAATAACAATACAAGACATAAACCCGTTGTTAAACTACATTACTATAAGGCAACGGATCTTCTTTTATTGGGCAGATCTAGACGTCAATCAACCCCTAAGACGTTTGTACAGGACTTTTGAAACCATAGCATGAACCATGCATAACACACATAATCACCTACCAGCACTACCACAAACAAGAAAATGTTTGTTTAAAATATGGTTTGTTTAACGACACCACTAGAGAACACTGATTAATTAATCATCGGCTATTTGATTTCAAACATTTGGTAATTCTGACACCTAGTAATCAGAGGAAACACGCTACATTTGCAAGGGATATTTTATATGTACTTTCCCACAGACAGGAAAGCACATACTACGGCCTTTGGCTAGTTGTGGTGCACTGGCTCGAAACAACAATAATACCAACAACACGCACACGCACACACACATGCCATGTAGTTGGACAAATACATAAGAAACTATGTATGACTGAAGTAGAGTCTATCTATAACCTATGATATTTTCTAAAGTACTCGGACTTTATTGTAATTTCACTGAATCCTGACGATTTGTTCCATTCGAACAGTACGGTTAGAGCAGAGCTTAGTGTTGGTACCTTGTAATATTGGATATAGTATTCTGCAGAAAATACTTTCAGGCGATCTCAAAATATTATGACGTATCTCTAGCATCAGGACCCGTGCATATACAACTTTTAAAGTCCAGACTCAATCTCTAATGACGTCACACACATACAATATGTATGGCGTTGTTATGACATTAGTGTTTCAGACTCCATTAGCGTCTTGAGTCTAGATTATAAAAGTTGTATAAGCACCAGACCTGATGTCTTGTGATTATTAAATGGATAATATGATTACAACTTACTATGAATTACTTATAAAATATTTTGAACTAAAATGTATAAAAAAAACGTCCAACATACACCCCTCAAACAAAATTAAAATAAATACAAAAATATAAAATTAATCATTAAAAGATAAATTATAAAATAACAACGAAACAGGAAACCACAAACAAAACCAAACCAAAATAAGCTAAACAAAAAACAAGTTAGAATAAGAATAATGATGTCGGGTGAGCGATTTTGAAAGTGTATTTAATAAAATATTACCTGTTCTCCTGTTAAGTTGTGTTGGACTTACTCAATATTTGAAGTATATATTACGCACAAGAAAAATGCTCGTATTTACAATCAATCAATCAATCAATCAATCAATTAATTAGAAGGCACACCTGTTCTCCGGAAAAAAAGTTTTGGTAGTCCAAGAGAATATGCCCAGACAGGGATGTCTATAGCGTTTACTCAAGCCAACGACTTGAACTTACAGATGATACTTTAAAACGTGGAGTGTCAATAAAGCACAACTTACCCCGACCATCCATAGCACACGGTGACAAACGTAGCCAGAAAAAGAAGCGTCACAACGTTCGTGCCCATCTTGGTCTGATGTACACAGTCAAATGACTGTGGGTTGCACAAACCAGCAAGTAAATTAGCAAGGATCCGTCCTAGGGGTGGTAAGCGCACCGCTTTTGATTACAAAGGGCCAATAGAAAACATGTACGCGATTAAAGAAGTACATTGTGTATCTCGAAATAAAGTATACTATAAAAAATACAGGGTTCTGGAACTATTAGTTGACAAAATATCTCACGGTCATAGCATTAATGGATACTTTGTTAGCTTTAACTTACTCATAATATTCTTAATACCAGTATTTCTTAAAATAAACTTGTGTACATAGGTTATAGTTTGTATTTGTTCCATGGCTGTCTACACTTGTTTGTTTTGTTGTTTTTATTTTAAGAATACCTCAGTACACTGTTAAGTTAGTCATTTAGTATGTATTAAGCACGGCAGTTGTGGTGGTTGAGACCAGTCCCAACGAACAGCATCTAGAGGTCACCATGCGCATTCTCCCACCGACAGAATACCATACAGCATAGACTTTGATCTACCGCCCGTGGGGCACTGGTTGAAATGACTAGACACATCATAGTATGATAAACTCCTCTGATTAGCACCGAAGAGATTCATCACATGGCCGCATGTTACCCAAGCAGCAGACTTTGTATGCTTGGAAAAAAGTAATCTAATGCAAGTTTCCTGTCTGTATTGGAAAACCATCTCATCACACATGACACTCAATAATTGTAAACACTTATCAGCAATCGGCGACCTAGCACAATGGTGATTTAGCAGTCTCCTGGAAAGAATGATCATCCACCTCATTGTGAGCTCTATTATATAGGTGTGCTGTGACGGTTCCTCGCATTTTGATGGAATGCAATCATCTCAAACAAACTAGAAAAGATAAATTGTGTAGTGGAAATATGATAGAATTAGTCTTGGGAGTTATGTTAATTTTTTTCATGTTGCATTTTTAAATTTTTTTTTGCTCAAGTTAATACAATTTTGGTCATATGTTCCCATGACCTACCTGAACTAGAAATCCATTGGTAGCATTTTTTTCTGACCACTATCATGTCAACCATCTTGAAATTCAAAATGGCCGTCATTTTCATATAATTTCTTTATATATCTCCACTCCCAAATAACATAGAAACATATTTAAACATATGTTAGTGAATTAAAATTTAAAAAAAATGTATTATTCATCTCACATGGCAATCATCTTAAAATTCAAAATGGACATCATTCCATTATATTTTGTTCTCTATCTTTACTCCCATTAAACAGACAAATAATTCTGGTGTCAGTTTTCATCTATGAGCTCAGATGATTATTTTGTAAAATGATCTAGACCCATGGTTGGATCAAGGAGGATATATTTGTAAATGTGGTTGAAGGTGCAAGCTGCACCAGAGGTTGTGATATAACTGATTAGATGGTGATGGTTGCTGCAATACACATGCCATTACAAACGAAGTAGATGCCTAATCAGGAGTCACAATGGAAACTAATTAATTTTAGTCAATTTTCAGATACATGTATGAAGGATATTTTTTTTTAGAAATTGTTAAAGGGACATTCCTGAGTTTGCTGCATTGTAGGATGTTTCCGATTAATAAAATATTTCTACGATTAAACTTACATATTAAATATATTTTCTTGTTTAGAATATCAGTGTCTGTATATTCAATGTGTTTCTGGTCGTCTTAATATTTGTAAGAAGCTCAAACTGGATTTTGTCTTCAAATAATTTCGTACGTACGAAAAAACAATATTTTAGGAAATAAAATGAAATTTAACCTAGTACAAATATCAGAACCATCAAAAATACGTTTAATATTTTATGCAGAGAAATATAGTTGATATGTAATTACAATCGTTAAAAAAGAAAGAAATGTTTTATTTAACGACGCACTCAACACATTTTATTTACGGTTTTATGGCGTCAGACACTTCATGGGTTACTCGTTCCGATTAGCAGCAAGGGATCTTTTATTTGCGCTTCCCACAGGCAGGATAGCACAAACCATGGCCTTTGTTGAACCAGTTATGGATCACTGGTCGGTGCAAGTGGTTTACACCTACCCAGTGAGCCTTGCGGAGCACTCACTCAGGGTTTGGAGTCGGTATCTGGATTAAAAATGCCATGCCACGACTGGGATCCGAACCCAGTACCTACCATCCTGTTGACCGATGGCCTATAACGATAACAGCTTCAAAATTGCAGCAAACTCGGGAATGTCCCTTTAAACACAATAATACACGTAAAAAGCAAGACTTTTGTTTGATATAAAGCGATCGATAGTGACTGCATGCATAGGTGATTCGTAATGGGGATCTAGCTTTCATAATGTGATCCTCGTGCACCCATGACTCACTGTTTTTAAATACCTCAGCTATCTCATGTCTCAAAATGTGGAACGAATACCAGGCGAATCTGCTATAGATAGACACACTGTTGTTCCACACAGTAGTTCACATACACTATAGTTACTGTACACTGTCACTGGACAGTAAAGGAACTTTTTCCTGGGTAAACACACACACACACACACACACACACACACACACACACACACACACACACATACACACACACCGGCATCGGTGGTGTAGTGGTTAAGCAATCGGAAACAGGGTTGTTAAGCACTGGGTTCGTCTCCCGTTACCGGCTCCCACTCAGAGCGAGTTTAACGACTTAATGTGTAGGCGTAAGGCCACTACACTGATTTCTCTCACTAACCGCTTTTGTTTAACACTAACCCTCTGTCTTGGACAGACAGCTACGATAGCTGAAGTGTGGGCACGGGACAGCGTGCTTAAAACGTAAATTTAATTGGATATAAACTCAAAAATAACTACAAAGGAAGGAAGGTTTACTCGTCGGTGGGTACTGAGCTGTCCCGCTTAGTTATGCAATTTTTTAAATATATATTTCCTTGCTAAGAATATATCGAGGGGTTAGTGCCAAAACCCAATATATGGTGAATTATACAAACATGAGTTAATCACCTTGTCAGCATCATGGGAAGGTGTACTATCATTTCACAATGCCTCATTCATACCAATCATTTATTTATGCTTTTACGCATCACGATGACCGGTCCGTTTGTGATAATCTGAGATGGACTGCAGACAATGGGGATGGGTGTGTGTGTGTGTGTGGGGGGGGGGGGGGGGAGCTGGAAGTGTTTAGTTCTTAGACATCTGGAATGTGGTAAAATATGTGTGTTGTTAACTAGTTGCTGAATAAATGCCGGTTATGTAAATAGTTTAATCAGAAGTGATTGCAGAGTTCATTTAGTTCTACAGAAGAAACACGCAATTAAGAAAATATTAACTGAACAGAGACAGAGAAACTAGTTAAACAGGAAAGTTGTTTTCCCTTATTTTAGTCTGAATAGTTACTATGTGTGTTAGAGAAAAAAATAATATAATTAAATTAATTTGCCGGGGGCAGGACGTAGCCCAGTAGTAAAGTGCTAGCCTGGTGTACGGTCAGTCTAGAATCGATACCTGTTAGTGGAATCATTGGACTGTTTCACGTTCCAGCAGCCAGTGCTTCACAATTGGTGTTACAGACCATGATAGGGTACTATCCTGTCTGTGGAATGATGCATATATTAAAGATCCCTTGGTGCTAATAAAAAAATAGTTGCCCATAGTTTCCTCTCTAAAATATATTTCTGGTCATTAACCACATGTCTGACACCACATACCTGCAGTTATGTTGAGTGTGTCATTAAATACAAAATTCCTTTCTTTCTTTCTTTCTTTTTTTTAAATATGGCTCCCATATGCAACAACCTTAGTTAAAAATTATGATCTAGCTATGTCTGTATTTTGTAGACAATTTGAATATTATATAAAAAATAAATTTAAGTTGCAATTTAAAATGAAAATGCCTGGGAATTGTTTATTGTAAAACGGATGCCGGCCCAAAGATGATAAATAGTTTATGACCATACGCAATAAAATATTTTAATTTACTTAGCATAGAGGGAAATTAGTTTATATTATTTCAAAGGCATCATCACAGGATTGTAACTTTTATAGTCATTGTATATTTTATAGACATTATACAATATCTGACATATAGTTGAACATGACTTAGTAGATAAAGGTCAAGTATTTTTCTTTAAATCGTAGTCCGTTCATGGTAGTTCATATTATAACTAATTGGTTAGAAGAAGCGACCCCTTTATATAAATGGCATAAAATAAATATGCATACTAATAATAAATAGTGTTCATTGTAGGAGTTGAAATGTATGCACATTCATATTTTCTGGGCTAAACTATTTAGATATTACTACATTAACTGGAATAATTGTAACATTTCAGATGTTCCAATGATGAGGGATCTCTGGTCATTATAACAAAGTGGTTACTGCTATTGTGTGTTTAAATAAAATATGTGTGTGTACATGTATACTATTCTACGAGCGCATTAGACAAACATTATATTTAATCACGCACCAGATCAATGCTGATGACGAATGCATTAAACTGTATTTAGATATTTTTTACACCTGGTGTTATTGTATTTAAAGGGACATTCCTGAGTTTGCTGCACGTTTTAAGATGTTATCGACTAACAGAGACTTTATAACGATTGTAATTACATATCAAGTATATTTTTCTGCATAAAATATTAGTGGCTGTATATTAAACATGTTTCTGATCGTTTTAATATTTGTACTAGGTTAAATTTCATCTTATTTCCTATAATATTGTTTTTTCGTATGAACGAAATTATTTGAAGACAAAATCCAATAAAATTTGAATTTCTCATATAGTTCTGAACAAATGGAAACAACTTAGTTTTGGTCCCTTGAGTCTAAGGAAGCTCATTAGTGGACAACCCTTACAGCTGCCCTTGTCCAACTCTGCAATCGCAATAAAATAGTTGAAAACAACCCACCTGACAACAGTGAACCAATTCTTGTGTGGCTAGACATGGATGTGTACAAACGAGTGCGTAAGCTCTCATTTCTGGACCTGCAGTTTGATGTTAAAGTTATCCCTAGCCCTGGTCAATTTCACATAGTGCTGTGTGCCTTACGGTGTCTCGGAGCAACACTGGACAGCAGTGGTCTGGATGAGGCCTGGGTAACAGCTGGGTAACAGTAGCATTACTGTTATACAAATCTTAAATGGCAAGCACCACAACAGGGCCGTGAGTGCTCATCAAATAACGCTGCAAGTTTTGTTTGACTTGTGGATTGATGCATTCTTTGAACATAAGCCAATGCTTCATCAAAAAATGATTACAACAATAGAACAAGTGAGGAAAGCATGCGGAAACGGACTTGGCATAGCATGGGCTCATAGCGAACTTGTGAAAATGCTTGAGCATCTGAATCTAAAGGAACAATTGGAAGAGTTTGACAGGAACAATGAGAAATATCCTATGTACACATGGACACGAATGTATATGAAACAAGTCGTAAACCTCCTGGATGTCATTCGAGGTACACGGAATCGCAACTGGGTCTTGCATCTTGCTTCCTTGGAGAAGATGTGTATCTACTTCTTTGCCTTCAATAGGCATGACTATGCACAAAATGTTCCAGAATACATTGCCCACATGTATCAGCTTCAAACCAATCATCCACACATATGGCAGAAGTTTGAGAATGGTGAATTTGCATTTAACACAAATTGATTGATTAGGCGCAGGAAAATGCTAACAAAGTACACAAGGATGATGGTGCAATCTGTGGAATAATGACAGATCCTGAAGCTTTACTCAAGTATTGCCTGAGCTCACCAGATCTCTCAAGGCTCGCTGGCGAGACTGAACGCATGCTTAATATCACCGGCAGTGGAACAAGGAGCACCATCAAATTTCTCGTGCTAAAAATACCTATCAGGAGAAAGCTATAAAGCAACTAAAGGAGGTTGTGGTACATGCTAATCCATTCAACACATCTGAAAATGATGATGGCTCTGAGATGAAGCTAGTCAACCTTATCACAAAACAGATAATGCCTGAAAAGGTAAAGGATGACATTTTAAATATGGTGGTACGTGGTAGGAAAACCCTTACAACCTTTGTTGAGGAAAGGATCCATGGTGACAAAACTATGTGGGACAAAATGCCCAAACTAAAATATCTGAGCTGGAGTAATGGGTGCAAGACTGTCACTCTCAAATCATCATCTGAAGTTATCAGTTTGAAAGCAACAAACTCGCTCTTTGTTCGCTTGCTCCTCATTGCAAAATCGTCGAGAGAAGTAGATCTGGAAGATATCGTAGGAAAGCATGAATTTTCTCATATCAATTCCACACTTATGAAGCCAGATGGTTCCCTACTACCCAGTTCAAGCAAATCTTCACTCATCCATGAACTAGAGAGCATGGTGTCCAACACATCGATGTCTAAAAACCCAGACACATCACTCGACGAGCACCAGGCATCACTGGTTGCAACTAGCATAATAATTGATGGAATGGCTCTTGTACAAAAGATGGTTGTTCGCAAAGGCCAAATTCAAACATGCAAAAACCTGTCAGACTTCTTTGTACGTTCCATCGACAATAAATCTCGTGAGTACTGTGAAACCTACCTAATGTTTGATGACTACAGTTCTACAAATTCTCTGAAAGACGGAACGAGACAACACAGGACAGCTGGCAGAGCACATAATAGAGGATATGAAGTAGAAGATACCACACGCATCAAGAGTTTAAAGACATTTCTGGCCAGTAAGGAAACTAAGGCCAACCTTGTTTTGTATCTTGCAAATAATGCTGTCAAGCTGTGCAAACAGCCAATCACCACACACACACACAAGGGAGTTCAATCATCAAGAGTCGCTTGGGTAAGGTTTTACACATTTATTCATGTGACACAAATGTATTAGTGTTAGCTCTACACCGGATACCAGAACTGAGCCCACACAGCGCCATCATCATGGGTACTGGAGATCAACGAAGAAAGATAAAACTCAAGCCAATTTACGATGCTCTGGGTCCCGCAAAGGCAGCAGCACTACCAGGATTTCATGCTCTTACTGGTGCTGATAATACTGGTCATATCCGTGGAAAAGGAAAGCCAACTTGCTTCAAAGTCTTTCTAAGGGCTGACGTAGATGTTATCAGTGCAATTGCCGGACTTGGTGTTGGAGTGCAGCCATCCGACTCTGTGTTTTCTGGTTGTGAAAAGTTTGTGTGTCAACTCTTTAACCCAAACATTTCAACTGCCAGGGCTCTTAGATGGCACATGTTCAAACAGCTCAAATCTAACCAAGGTGTAGAGAAACTGTTTCCCACTCAGGGAGCCATCACTGAGCACATATTGCGTGCACATCTTCAGGCCAA
The DNA here is from genome assembly GCF_016097555.1 of Gigantopelta aegis. Taxonomy (NCBI): domain Eukaryota; kingdom Metazoa; phylum Mollusca; class Gastropoda; order Neomphalida; family Peltospiridae; genus Gigantopelta; species Gigantopelta aegis. The sequence continues at coordinate 5,645,572 of NC_054708.1, read as the reverse complement.
CATCTGGTTGCAGGATTTAGTAGCTGAACCAGAGATATTAGATCCAGAAACTCTAGGGTGGCATCGTCAAGATAATGGCAGCTATATACCTGTAGTGTCAAAGGTACCTCCAGCACCAGAAGCTGTTGTATAACATGCGGGGTTAGCAAATGCCTTCAGAGGTGCTCATGCAAGACCCACAATCTGACCTGCACAGAACTATGCAAGTGTGAAGGAGCCGAGGAAACCTGCAATAACATTGTGACGGGTGATATCCTGAGTGACGAAAAGAGGACACATTTGATGGTGAAAATATTGACTAAACAATGCACATTCATGTGTGATTTAAGCACATAATGGGCTCGTTATTATATAATTTCTGAATAGTGATGAATAATTACTATGCTTATACCAAATAATTGGGTTTCTTTCATGCAGTAACATTGTGATGGGTGATATCCCGAGTGACGAAGAGGATGAATGTGAAAGCGAAAACAGTGACTAAACATCACACTTTTTTATGTTCAGTTTGTCAAATAAATTATGATTGTTTTATAAACATGTGATTGTTTACATGTGCTTTCTTAAAATGTCAACGGACCAAAACTAAGTTGTTTCCATTTTTTCAGAAATATATGAGAAATTCAAATTTTGTTGATGTCCGCAGGCGACATTTTGAGGTATATATGATCAAAATTATTTGTTATCTTCACTTTTTCCAATAAATGATGATTCAAATGGCTTCCTTGTCCTTGAAAACATACAAAAAGATGTTTTTTTCGAGTCGATAAGTTATTTATTGGCAAAGATATGACAATAATAAGATTTTGGGTACCGTACGGCGGCCATCTTGGATTTTGCCAATATCCATGAATAGAAAAATTGGAAACAACTTTTTTTTGGTCCCTTGTCATCTAAAAAAGTAAAAAATAACAAGTTTCCAAAATCAATATGAAAAGTTCACTAGACTGCTATTTGCTACATAACTGCATACACTACGAATTACTCAAGATCTCATATTTAGCTGACTGAACCCTCAAAAAGATTGTTTCACACATGGCCAAAGAGTCCTTTTTTACAAGATGGTGTATGTATGAGTTTAATATAACAATTAAACAACAACTCGCGAAATTCCTTCTGTCCAATGTACTCGACTATAAAAATCACCCCCAGTTGTCATAGCATGCGTGTTTCACCTTTTAAAAAGGATATCATCCTGGTTGCAAACTACAGTTGTTGTTTTTTTGAAAGTGGTAGAACGGTTTTGTCGTGGGAACGTTATATATGGTCTTGTTGTTGAGAAGTCTACAATATACCGTGCAGGTATAACATACTTAAAGCTATGAATTGCTCTCATACGAAAACACAATCATATTCTGTGTGTTGATCCGGACGTCCTTCATACTTGTAACCATGGGTTAAGGTATTGAATAACACTGTAATGACGTCGGTGTAACTCAGACAGGTGTAATTCATTTACATTCGGGACACTGCACAATGACAAAAGGAACATATACAATCTGCAGTATACAAAAGATATTGCTCTGCTCCAGCCCATGCTAACCTACATGTTATATATAACAACTGTCGCCGTGGGGTTTAGACTCAGTTTGTTGAAAAATGCGTATTGCTACTGTAATACTGTTTTCCTTTACATTAAAATGAAAACACCTATTGTTCGATGATCTTAGACATTGAAAATTATATGACGTCTTATTATGTTTGTTTTCATGCGTACATGAGACAACCCCCCCCCCCCCACCAAAACCAACACAAGACAACAAAAAACAAAACAAAACAAACAATAAACAAAGGAAATAAGCAAAAGACCCCCCCCCCCCCCCCCCCACCACCACCACCACCACACACCCTATAAATAACAATACAAAACAAAACATGTCCAGATCTTTGACAAATTTGCGGCTTGTAAAGTCTATCCTTGAAAATACGACAATGGTTAAATTGTTTTTGTGCGTTTTGTTTTTTATTGTCATTTCACCATAGTTTTTGTTATTTTAGATACTGTGAATTGTAGACTACATGACACAGATGTTTAAATTAACTTTTCTCGCTCACATCTGCTAAAGGGTCAGGACTCATTCGCATTGAATGCGTCGCGCCGCGGGTATGAAATATAAAATACCCTAATTCCAATGACAGCATTCACACTATGTATGTGCGGTCTGGATCGTATGTTCTATCATTCATGGCACTGCCAATAGTGTATTTGATTTGTTGTAGCCGCACCGCATCCAACATTAATGTGAATGGACCCTAAAACACGAATAATCCTAGCATCAGAGAAATTCTTTTTCTTTTTTTTCCATAAAATCTGGGAGGCTTCTCCACCTTAAAGCCATTTCAAATTGAAGAATGGCGGATACGGAAGAAATAAGAAAAGAAACGAAACGAAGCCAATATACATATACTTAACGACACGTCAAGACAGTTTAAACTATTCTGGCTATTGGACATTTCATCGAGATAAAGATAGGGCTTCCACTGGCGCCATATAAGCTGTTCTTACCAAATAACCAGCAACGGATTGTTAAATACTTTCTATTCGCAAAGACAGGACGGTACATAACGCGGTCATTGATCTGCCAGTCGTATGGCATGGTTTGTCATTTGATAAAAGTCGTGTCTTCCGATGGCGTTGCATTCTACAACCCTCAGCACCTTCTCGGTGGACCCAATCTCTTATAGTTTTTCCCGTTCCAAACAGTGCCCACGACTGGTGTATCAAAGGTCGCGGTATCTTCTGTCTTATCTATTAAAGTGCATATAAAAGATCAAATGTTTGACATCCAATAGTCAATGATTAACAAATGAATGTGCACTAGTGGTGTCGTCAAACAAAACAAACTTTTAACTCTAGCACTGAGCTACATTTCGCGTTTTAAGAATTGATTTAATTCAACATTAGCGTCTGATACTACCGGCATGCTATTTTTTTCTATAATTAATATTACTTTCTTGTGCATGCAAGTATAGGTTTAATCATTATTCTACTATTTTATTGGAAATAATTGTTTTAAAGTATCTTGTAACAATAGAAGTGGTTTAATTGTTTATCTTTACATGTTTTGTTTTACTTACAAGACACAACAATAAAGAATGTGTCTTCGTATTAACTTGATCGTAGTCAACCGTAAACGTAATCATAGTCGGGTTTGAGTCTTGACAACACGTAAACAACTTGCTTAATCTCTGTTTGTCCTAGATGTACATAACAGTAGGAGTTCAGGCGCGTGTCAACTGGGTGGGGTGTGGGAGTGGTGGGTCGGGGTTCCAACTCCTCTCTGCTCCAAGCGAAGTTTCCAATACATTTTACCTGACTGGACCCCCCCCCCCCCCAAAAAAAAAAAAAAAAAAAAAAAAAACCCTACAAAAAACAATAAAAAAACCGTCGCTCGCCACAGTACGAACTCTCCCTGTACAATATCTTGCACACGCACCCAAGTTCTATTGACACAAGTATGAAAGACGAAGTTTGTATTCCCTTTGCACTGAACAGGTTTGTCAGTGTTGATGTTAATGTGCCTTTTTGTCATGTATGTTAACTCTGTACTTGTATTGTGCTCTTAGACATTGTAATGTGTGCGAGTGATATTCAAGACTGATATTCACAATGTTAAACATTGCTGTTGAATGTGTATTAAACATGTATTGGCAAACGTTCTCAATCAGAAGGAATGTGTCAATGGGACGCAGATTTTGTTGAAAAGGAAAGAAATGTTTGTTTAACGACATCTCAACACATTTTAAAAGTTTGTTTAGTTTAACGATACCACTAGAGCACATTGATTAATCAATCATCGATTATTGGACGTCAAACATTTTGTAACTCTGACAGAGTCTTAGAGAGGAAATCCACAATTTTTTCATTGGTAGCAAGGGATCTTTCATATGCACAGGAAAGCACATACCACGGTCTTTGACCAGTTGTGGTGCACTGGTTGGATCAAACCGGCCTCGGTGGCGTCGTGGTTAGGTCATCGGTCTACATGCTGGTAGGTACTGGATTCGGATCCCAGTTGAGGCATGGGGTTTTTAATCCAGATACTGACTCCAAACCCTGAGTGAGAGCTCCGCAAGGCTCATTGGGTAGGGGTAAACCACTTGCACCGACCAGTGATCCATAACTGGCCATGGTTTGTGCTATCCTGCCTGTGGGAAGCGCAAATAAAAGATCCCTTGCTGCATGTCGTAAAAGAGTAGCATATGTGGCGACAGCGGTTTTCCTCTAAAAAACCAAAACAGAGTCAGAATGACCATATGTCTGACGTCCAATAGCCGATGATAAGATAAAAAAAATCAATGTGCTCTAGTGGCGTCGTTAAATAAAACAAACTTTACTTTTTTTTGGTTGGAACAAGAAAACCTCATATCAGTTGAATGGATTCATCGAGGTTAATAAATCACCATGCTCTAGTGGTGTCGTTAAACAAAACAAACTTTAACTTTACAAGCAGTTGAGCACTGGTTAATGGCTCTCGATCCTGCGACTCGTCGCACCCCAGGCAAGCACTCCACATACCCAATGGCATCACTCTACTATAAAGTGCACGACTCGATGGTATTGCCTGCCTCACCAGTCACACTAACAGTGTCACCCCAGGCATGCATTCCACATACCCAATGGCTTGACTCTACTATAAAGTGCACGACTCGATGGTATTTCCTGCCTCACCAGTCACACTAACAGTGTTTGTTGGATGCAAGCATTCTCTAATGACTTACTTAACAAAGCGTTCACATTCCCAGCAGTCTGAAAAAAACACCTATTAGTTGGAAAGACAGTACAATTGGAAAAACCCAATGTTTCACAACACCCCAGCAAAGGTTAAACTACGGTTATTTGGGGTCTAACAGTTTCCGATTGTCCTGACCGCTTCTCTTATTTGTATCGCCGACCGCCTTCTTTATACATGTCCTATGCCACATTTTAAAAGGAGTTGTTTGCGTGTAGGTTCAGTCAACTACGTCAAATGCATTGTGCTAAATATTGCGTACAAAGGTGAATTTCTTTATAACAACCGTCAATCTTGTTCGCGTGAAGTGACAGTGTGTATTATAGACTCGGCTGAAGACGGCTGGTTATCTATATGGCGGTTTTTTATTAAACCTTTTTTTCTTTTTTTTTCTTCTTGTTTTTTTTTTTTTTTGGGGGGGGGGTAGAGTGTCGTTTTGTAATAAAGTGTCGAATTGTAATAAAAAAAACAACTTTTTTTTAATCTACTCTAACTTAATCTTGGGGCCAAAATATGTACCACAAGACCAAATTTGGCATATATTTTCATTAGTTTGTCGATCCACAGACTTGGGAAATTACCCATATTGTTGTAAGTGCGTTAAGGATGTTTTTGGAGCAATAGCGCTAAAGTGCCGTTTTGTAATAAACTTTATTTTCCATATGTTATGTTGCTTATTAACATCTCAAAATCGCTGTCAATGCTCAACAGGACATGGAAAACAAATTCCCATTCCAACTTTTATCAGTTTTAACAAACAAACGGAATTATTTCAGTTTATTACAAAACGACACACGGGTACATTTTTGTACTGCACTAAATTGTAATAAATTACCTGGATTGCAATACCTGCCTTGAATTGTAATACAAACTGCCCTGAATTGTAATACTGACTTGAATTATAATGAAAACTGCCCTGAATTGTAATAAACTAAGTGACTTGAATTGTAACAAAGAATTGTTGATTCATTCTTAAATACATACACATACATACATACATACATACACTCTGTTTCAAACACGTAAGCGGGATCGGCCGTGTATATTGTAGGCATGTGGTTGAGTTACAGAGCATCCTTTTTTATGGATGCCTCAATAGCTCAGAGCGCATTATGGTTAGTCTTGCAATTTGCGGGCGATTCGGTGCCACAGGTTCGAGTCCCAGCAACGGCATAGGACAATTTGTGAAGCCAGATAGAATTTAATTATCCCCTACGCCAGTGCTTTAATATCTATGTATGTAACAGTCAACCTCAACATACATACACTATATATATATATATATATATATATATATATATATATATATATATATATATATATATATTCATACATCAATACATACATACATATAATGTATAGTCATGCATCTAAACATCTATAGATGTATACATGTAATACACAGAGACACACAAACTCTCTCTCTCTCTCTCTCTCTCTCTCTCTCTCTCTCTCTCTCTCTCTCTCTCTCTCTCACACACACACACACACACACACACGGACACACACACACACGCACACACGCACACGCACACACACAGACACACATTCGTGTCTCATCAACGTAATGAGGCAAAAGTTGTTAGAAAATGAAGGATTCCCATGTCCCCTGTGCCAGTGCGAAAATATCTGTGTATTTAATAGTGAAACCTGACATATATACACACACACACACACACACACACA
>NC_054708.1:5619153-5636653 GCF_016097555.1 Gigantopelta aegis | reverse complement strand
TATAGTGTCACTGTATCATTTTCTATAGGTACTAAATAGACATAACTAACACTATACAGTTTATCTGTTATGTTCTGAATAAGTCGTGTCAAACAGACCAAAATTTATGTCCGTCACTTTATCCAAAATGATACAAAAATAAACAAAATGTGCCAGAGTTTCACCAAAGAGATGAGAATTCACATGTGATTAATGCCTGTTGTCTCGGAGACGTTTTGGCAATACCTAAAAAGGCCATAGTGGTCAGTCTCTTAGCAAATATTTGGTGGTGTATTTGCTGAACACTGCGATGTATCTCTCCTTGTATGGATTCTTATGATGTATTGGAATCCACTATATAACAGGAATATATACTGACACACAATGAACACGCAAAACAGATATGTTTCAATATTTTGTTGTGATTAATGAAAAATATATTAATTGGATTTAATTTAACAATTTATGAGAGGAAGCCATTGATTTGTACTTTTATCTGGGTTTTAATCCTGGTTTTGTTCTCGTTACACATACAATAGCAAAAACACACACAATGGTGTGAAATGTGTTCACTACATGATCAATCATGCTGCATGCAATGCACGTAAAATGCCAGTATGTGGACACATAAAAGTCACGTAACGGTGTCATATTCCTCGTCACATTAAGAATGCCACGACTCAGAGAAGAACAAAGGGAGCGAGCGTTGGGTATGGTTCAAGGGGGGACTTCGCAAAGCCAAGTTGTTAGGACCTTCAGAGTCCATCCATCAACTATTGGACGACTTGTTGAACGTCATCAACAGACCGGGAGTGTCCGTGATCGACCTCGACCTGGTCAACGTCCCGTTACGACCGCACGCCAAGATCGGCAGATTCGACGACACCATCTCCGTGACCGGTTCAGAACTGCGACGATGACAGTAAGCAAAACGATCGGACATCATGGAAGGCCTATCCATCCGATGACGGTCATCCGTCGACTCAGAACGGCTGGGCTCAGATGCAGACGCCCGTTCAACGGTAACATTATGACACCGCGACATCGTGCTGCGAGACTACAGTTTGCTCTCCAGAATGGTAATCATCCACCAGCTTTTACTGGAGCATTGTTTTCTCAGATGAGTCCCGTTTTTCTGTTTCCTTTGCCGATGGAAGAGCACGTGTGTACAGGAGACTCCATGAACGGTACGCTGACGGATGTGTGAGGGAACGTGATCGGTTTGGCGGCGGTTGTCTGATGGTATGGAAGGCAATCAACTGTGATTTCAGGAGTGATCTCATCATTGTCCACGATGCCCTTACAGCGTTATGTTGACGTTATTCTAAGACCAGTTCTCCAGCCACTTTTGCGCCGTCACCGTAGACCAGAAGGTCACCTTCTGTTTCAACAAGACAATGCCCGTCCACATACTGCAAGAATGTCCACATCCTGCAACAAGCCGGTATCACCGTTATGAACTGGCCCGCCGTTTCACCGGATTTGAACCAATTGAACACATGTGGGATGAGTTAGGACGTCGTGTACGTCACCGCCAGCCACCACCGCGTAACGTCGCTGAACGTGCACAGGCTTTGCAGGAGTAGTGGAGGAACATTCATGTGGCTTATTTGAGATGTTTGTGCCAATCCTTTTCCCGTCGTCTTCACGCATGCTCACGGGCCAATGGTGGACACACCAGATACTGACCTTGATATGAGGGGGGGGGGGGGGGGGGGGGGGGGGGTGAACTTTTCGATTACGAATGCAACTCGATTACTGATGATAACTGGCCATGTTTCCATGTGAATGTATCTCATGAATACCAGTCATTAATGTCATATTACATTATTCATCAATTCATTAATAGTTTGTCGTTATTTGCAATGAAAAGTTGTTTTTGCGTTTTCATTGTATTTAAGCTCAAGCCAAAGGTCAAAACGACAGATTCGTGTGTTTAGCATATTTCTTCTTCAGATAACGTACTGGTTTTATATGTAGCACTACTCGAATTATGAACCCCAAGTTTGTTTAGGAGACATTTAATATAATATTGCTTAAATATAGTGGTTATGTTATTTGATGCTTTGTCAGCGGGCCATATCACAAACTGTTCCTGTAATGTATCAAGAATGTCTATCACCGATGGCCATGACAAAAAGGGCTTCCTAACATAATTGTCTTCTTTTGTAGTTTGACTATTTTAGTGCTATATTTTGTCTCGAAGATTTTGTTTTACCAATATCACATGTTCCTGTCTGTGTGTTGATTGTATATATTTGACAGCGTTAACCTTTGTATTAATGCCTTACTTTTTCCGTCTGTCAAATACACAAAATACACATATTTTGAAAACAGGCAATGTGCAGGATTCGAACGTGACTGCCCGAAACGTTAACCACTCTACTATCGATTAACAGTTTGGTATTAACACAGTTTGGTGTTAATATGCTTGCCCATATCAAAATGCATCATATGAAGTAATAACACAACGCAGCTGGTGTCTATCTACTAATATTATCCGTTGTATAATTGTTGTTGCATTTACCCTTAACATTTACCAATGTGATGATACAGACGTTACAATAAAGACAGTATTTCTTTTTATTGTATTGAATTGTAATGTGTTGTGTTGTGTTGAACTGTGTTTTGTATTGCGTGGTGGTTGTATGTGCGTTATAATTAACAGGACTTTTGTAGTCAAAGAAGAAATGTTTCGACGAAATAAAATTCTGTTTTGTATTACTAGAAACACTGTTTCTAATATATGAAGTTAATTTTGCAAAGAAAACAAATGAACTGAAAACCAGCGGATTACCCTTCCAACCCTCCAATAATAAAAACAAAAAGCAAACCATAACACATTAGAAACAAAAGAACAAGAAATAGAGATTGAAAACCCGTCATGTGGATTCTGCTTTTAAAAGGAAATGGAATCAGATAGAACAAACTGCATGTGGGATGGTGCACACAAAAGATTCCTTTCTGCTAATGCAATGCAGTTTGGACATTTTGGGCCGCCTTGGTACACATGTTTTAGAATTGGAACATTTTGGGCCGGTGCTCGGCCCAAGATGTCACAATTGGGACATTATGGGCCGAGCACCAAACGAGTGGGATTTCCCCTCCGTTTTAAGCCGTTCCTTTGAAATGGACTACAATGAAGGGTCGATCCTCTTGGTGAAGCTATTGAGCTTTCCGATTACAACATATATGCATACATACATACATACATACATATATACATACATACATACATACATATACTCTTAAAAAAAAGAAACGCAAAATGGGTTATAACTCCGATTTTATGTTTCCTACCGGTTCATGCTTTGTGAATATAAGGTCATTGCATGTCCCAAACACATTCCCACGGTTACATTCGATAAAACGCAGCTACTGTACAATAAAGTTCCAAAATGTGAATATTCGCAAAAACGCAGCCACGTGCAAACCATGTCACCACTGCACGTGCGTTGTCTGCACGTGCAACATGAACACCGACAGTATAAAAGTGCAGGGTGTTCGCTTGCCTGGCCTCTGTATCTGGCCGACAGTTGACAATCCAGGACATGCCACGTCTCAGTGAACCGCAGAGAAACAATGCCATCGGCCGACTAGACGCAGGCGAATCCAGAACGGCCGTTGCCAGGGCATTCCATGTGTCCCCAAGCACCATCTCCAGACTGTGGGACCGTTACCAGCAACATGGATCAACACGTGACCTCCCTAGATCCGGTCGACCACGGGTCACTACCCCCGGGCAGGACCGCTACATCCGGGTACGCCACCTTCGGGAACGATTGACTACTGCCACCTCCACAGCCGCAGCAATACCAGGTTTGCGCAGGATATCCGACCAGACCGTACGGAACCGCCTACGTGAGGTAGGAATTCGTGCCAGACGTCCAGTTCGAGGTGTCATCTTAACACCACAACACCGTCGACTCCGACTGCAGTGGTGCCAGATTCATCGACAATGGCCTCAACTGCGATGGAGACAGGTGTGGTTCAGTGACGAGTCCCGATTTCTGCTCCGACGTCATGATGGAAGATGTCGCGTGTATAGGCGTCGTGGTGAACGTTATGCGGCAAACTGCGTGCAGGAAGTGGACAGATTCGGCGGGGGTAGTGTCATGGTGTGGGCAGCCATCTCACACACTGGCAGAACTGACCTGGTCCACGTGCAGGGCAACCTGAATGCACAGGGCTACATTGACCAGATCCTCCGGCCACACATCGTTCCAGTTATGGCCAACGCCAACGCAGTGTTCCAACATGACAACGCCAGGCCTCACACAGCACGTCTCACAACGGCTTTCCTACAGAACAACAACATTAATGTCCTTCCTTGGCCATCGATATCACCGGATTTGAACCCAATTGAGCATCTATGGGACGAGTTGGACCGACGCCTCCGACAGCGACAACCACAGCCCCAGACCCTGCCCGAGCTGGCAGCAGCCTTGCAGGCCGAGTGGGCCACCATCCCCCGGGACGTCATCCGTACTCTGGTTGCTTCAATGGGCAGGCGGTGCCAGGCAGTTGTCAACACACGCGGAGGCCACACCCGGTATTGACTCCAGATGACCTTGACCTTGGTGGTGTGTCCTATCACTTACTCACAATGGACTAGAGTGAATTGTGAACAATCCTGCAACATTTGGTAATTATCGGACTCACCATTCAATAATTAAATCAATTCTCCAAATGTTACGACAATGTGGTTTTGCGTTTCTTCTTTTGAAGAGTATACATACATCATAGAAAATGAAAAAACACACAAGTAAAATATTTAGAAGCCGGGTCTCAATCATAAATTTGGAACTTTTATCTACTCCCAAAAATCCATATGGACTGATATTAACACACCACACAGTCGACCAATCATGTCAGACTGTGGTCCAGAATCATATAGACTTTCATTTAACACCAATTGCAAATAGACATGACAGTTTTGTGAAAAACATTGAAGATCTATCAAAACTATCAAAAATAAAAATCCCCAAAGATTCATATTTTGTTACCCTTGATATTGACTCCACGTATACCAGGATAGGCATTGATGCGGTCATTGATTCGGTTAACATAGCACTTGATAAGAATCCAGAAAGACCTGATACAAACTTTATTGAGCTGTTAGAATTAAGCCTAAAAGGAAATGATTTTGAATTTGATGAAGAAATGTACCAACAAGTGTCTTGTTGTGCAATGGGTAAACGTTTTAGTAAACATTTAGCATCTATGTCGTTGAATAAGAAGAGTCTGCATTAAAGAAATCAATCAAAACTCCTCTTTTATATCTCAGATATATGGACGATATAATTATTATTTGACCACACTTAAAACAAGATTTTGGAACTTTCTGGAACTATTAAAACAGCAAGATGACAGTATCAAGCATAAGGCAACAATATCAGACAAGTCAGTTTATTCTGTTTGGATGTGACAATTTACAAAGGAATACAGTCTGAAACATCAGGTTACCTAGACAACAAAGTGTTGTTTTTTTCAAACCCACACACACAACTTCTCAATTGCAAGTCATTCCATACTTTTAAAGGCATTATTAAATATCAGATTATCAGATTTCACAGAAATTCGAAAAATTATTTCAACGAGGCTTGTTCACTTTTATTTAATGCTTTAAAAATAGAAAATCCCCTTATTTCAACTGAAACCTATGCACCATACAAACTTCAACATTACAACCCACCCCATACGACAATTGGGTCTTTTGTAACTTGTAACAAAACTAGATGTAGACTTCACACCTTAATTAAAACGCAGTCGATCTTCACAAGTCAGCAGACCAAATTTGTATATCAAATACGTACAGATTAGAACTATAATTTAAAAACAAAAATGTATAATTAATCACCTGTAATTTAACCAAAGAACAAACCCAAACTCAACTGCGAATTAAAGCAGTTTGTCACAAGTATGATGATATTTGTCAATACCTCGGTTGCCAATCATTTCAATCTACCTGACACTAGATGAAAACTTTGAAATAATTCCAATTGAACAACCCCCGTTATGTTGTTCAAAAGATGAAACAGACCTCTTGAGACTTGAACGAGAGGCCTTCTGCATTTGTGCATTACCAACAATAAAAACAACAACACAAAAACAAAAACAAAAGAAAAAACCCACTAAAACATTTGGAGTCAACGCCGAGTCTAATACATCTATAGAGAGAGACAAGATATTGGCAAAATTAACACAGAAGAATATTTTGTTAATTTTCAAACTGTTATGAGAAAAAAGCCCATTACAGCTCGTCCAGTTATTGCAGACCCAAGAAATTCAAGTCTCAGGGATGTTGTAGTCTCCACCAAACTATCTAACCCAGTCCATTTGTCAGCGATTTGTTTGCTTGTTTGATATCCCCTTTTCCTTATTCATTTCTAAAAACAAATGAATATTATTTGGTTAATGAACAAAACATAGTATTAGCCAAACACTTTAAAACAAGAATGATCGGAAGACAGTTATATTTTGGATATAACAACGGTCAACTTAAAATATATTTCTAAGCCCTGATGCAAAATTAGAAATTATTAATTTTTAGAAATACATGCATACATACATACATACATACATACAGACATACATACATACATACATGCACGTAAGCGGGATCGACCGCGTAGATTGTAGGCCCCATGCATGTGGTTGAGTTAAAGAGTATCCTTTTTATGGATAACTCGATAGCTCAGAGCGCATCGTGGTTAGTCTAGAAATTTGCGGGCGATTCAGTGTCACAGGTTCGAGTCCCAGCAACGGCATGGGACAATTTGTGAGGCCAGAAAGGATTTAATTATCCCCTGCGCCAGTGCGTTAATATCTATGTATGTAACAGTAAACCTCGACATACATACAATATATAGATATTCATACATCAATACATACATTGATTTGGATTCCAAATAAATCAGTATTTTGGGCTGGGACATTGAACTAATTATTTAAAAATACATATTTCAAGTAATGTCATCTAACATAACAAAACATGTTTTAAATGCATTCCTAAGTGTGTATACGCAGATATATAAGAACACATAAAATGGCACATTTGCATTTGCGTATGCAATCATTTGCATATACATACGCAAATATTTGCAGACATTGACATGTGCATTCACTATTAAACATACACATGCGCGTACATATAAACGACAAACATTTTTGTTTCATATAAAACACACACACACACACACACACACACACACGCACGCACGCACACACACACACACATCTTGTATACCTGGTTCATAGAAATACCAGGGAAAAGTTGAAGGGTTTCAAAGTATACATGTAAACTTCTTCATATTCTTGTAACACACTGGTGTGAGCGTGTGTGTGTGTGTGTGTTTCTGTGTGTGTGTGTGTGTGTGTGTGTCTGTTTTGTGCGTGTGTTTGTGTGTGTGTGTTTGTGTGTGTGTGTATGTGTCTGTGTGTGTATGTGTCTGTGTGTGTTTGTGTGTATGCGTGTTTCTGTGTGTATGTGTGTTTGTGTGTGTATGTATGCGTGTGTGTGTGTGTGTGTGTGTGTGTGTGTGTGTGTTTGTGTGTGTGTGTGTATGTGTATGTGTGTGTAGGTGTAGGTGTGTGTGTTTGTGTGTTTGTGTGTGTGTGTGTGTTTGTGTGTGTGTATGTGTGTATATGTATGTGTGTTTGTACATGAATGCACCAATGAGCAATATCTATTTTTATGCATACCTGGATGGATGTGTGTGTGTGTGTCTGTGTGTGTTTGTGTGTGTATGCGTGTTTCTATGTGTGTGTGTGTGTGTGTCTGTCTGTCTGTGTGAGTGTGTGTGTGTGTATGTGTGTATGTGTGTGTTTGTGTGTGTGTGTCTGTGTGTGCGTGCGCGCGCGCGTGTGTGTGTGTGTGTGTGTGTGTGTGTGTGTGTGTGTTGTACATGAATGCACCAGTGAGCAATATGTTTTTTATGCATATCTGGATGGATCTGTGTGTGTGTGTGTGTGTGTGTGTGTGTGTGTGTGTGTGTGTTTCTGTGTGTTATAGACACGCATATACCTTGGTATACAGTCGTTTTGTAATAAACTGAAATAATTCCGTTTGTTTGTTAAAACTGATGAAAGTTGGAATGGGAATTTGTTGCCCCTGTCCTGTTGAGCATCGACAGTGATCTTGGGATGTTAATAAGCAACATAACGTATGGAAAATGAAGTTTATTACAAAACGGCACTTTAGCGCTATTGCTCCAAAAACGCACTTAACGCACTTACAACAGTATGAGTAATTTCCCAAGTCTGTGGATCGACACACTAATGAAAAAATATGCCAAATTTGGTCTGGTGGTACATATTTCGGCCCCAAGATTAAGTTAGAGTACATTAGAATTAAATTTTAAAAAATTATTTTTTATTACAATTCGACACTTTATTACAAAACGACACTTTGAAAAATGTACCCGTGTGTCGTTTTGTAATAAACTGAAATAAAGGGTCTGTCCCTTTAATAAGTAACAGAGAATTATAGCAACAATTCGCGAAATTTGTGCTGTCATTTCTTGTGAACTTGATTTTAAAAACTTCTCTCGCAGCTGTTATAGCCATTGTCATAGCCCCACCCCCATCACACCTCTTGAGTACTCACCACCACCGTTTATATTTGCCTGCTTTCCCCACAACACAACTCATAGTCAATGTGGGTAGTCCCTTTCCCCAATGTATGTGTGTGGCACCCAGTATAAAATTCTGGCTTCACTGGTCACAGTATGCATGTTTTGCCCGCAATTTATATAATTGCTGGTTACAAATTAGTGTTTGTTTCTTTTCCTACTCCCCGAGGTGGTGGTAGAACTGGTTTTTAATGAGAATGGTCTGTGTTGTGATAGTTTAGATGTTTTAGTTTAGCTCATACTGTAACATAAACGGGTATCATGACGCCTCTATAACATACTAATACAAATGCTCAAGCTATGGTTTACTATATTGAGAAAACGCAAACGTCTGTATTTCACGTGCATCAGGACGTCCTGGGGCCATGTTCCCGAAGATGTCGGTCGTTAGAACATAACGATATCGTAAAATGGCTCGAACGACAACATACCGACGGAGTGACCGACTGTTAGCCAAAAGTGTCGTTTCCTTGTCGTTACGATGTCGTTTGAAGTCTGTCGTAATAAAG
Source organism: Gigantopelta aegis (assembly GCF_016097555.1). Classification (NCBI taxonomy): domain Eukaryota; kingdom Metazoa; phylum Mollusca; class Gastropoda; order Neomphalida; family Peltospiridae; genus Gigantopelta; species Gigantopelta aegis. Next base: position 5,627,532 of record NC_054708.1, on the reverse strand, counting down.
GGAATCACCGTGTTGTTATTCTATTTAGGCGTAACATGCAATGTATGTTTCATGCAGTGCATGCGCACGTGCTTAATGCGAACGAGTTAGCTATAGTCATTTAGCAAGTAAGCATGGGTGATCAACCAAACGAAGTTGGTCCAAAAAGGCGACCGAAATTTATTAACGAGGAACTGGAAGCATTAGTGGATGGTGTTAGCCATCATCAGCACAACATTTATGCCAAGTTCAGTGACTGTGTAACAAACAATAAGAAAAAAGCTGCGTTGATTTCAGTTACCGCCAGTGTGAATGCAGCGTTGATGACATTCGGCGTAAATGGCGTGGTTGGTTGTCTGTGGTAACAAATAAAGAACATAGGCGAAGAATAGCCCAGAAAAAAAACTGGGGGAGGCGGCCATGTAATCACCATGACACCAGTGGAGGAGAAAGTTGTAGCCATCATCGGAGAGAGCGCCATAGAGGGAATAACCACTGGAATCGACAGTTCCGCTGCGAAAACGTCTAAAAGAGAAGGTATGTCCACATCTACACCAGCGACATGTGGCAGCAAGAGCACGTGCGCAGATGAAATGCCTACAGAATGTACACCAGAAAGCCCTCTCCCATTATTGGCATGTGTTCTAATGACAGCGGAACCTCCGAACCCACTGAAAGAAGTAAGTCTCGCAGTAGATCGTGTAGTCCAAAGACATCCTACAGAAGGTATAATATTAATATTTCGCTCAGTCAGTGATCCACAACTGGTGTAACAAAGGCCGTGGTATGTGCCACCCTGTCTGTGGGATGGTGTAAATAAAATATCCCTTGCTGCTAATCGAAAAGAGAAGCATATGTGGCGGCAGCGGGTTTCCTTTCTCACTATAACAATGTTTTTTAACCATAATGTCTAATAATATAACCTTAAATAAAATGTGTTGAGTATGTCGTTAATAAAACATTTTTAACGCCTTAACCATTTAGAAATGTGTCATAAATAACAGTATGTTGAGACATAACATTTGTTTTATTACAAATAATAATTTATCATATACGTTAATCAATTTCAATTCATCAATGTGTTTCGAAAATATTCATTATACATATGGAAAAAATGTTTATAAATGTTATTTTCTGTCACAGTTCAACCACAGTTACAAAGAGATCAAGCAGAGTTATGGCGTCGACAAAAACATCGCTTGATGACAGCGATCCTACCCGCGATCTTGTACAAATCGAAAGGAGCAGGCTACAAGTGGAGCAGGAGAGATTATCCGAAGAAAAACGTCGCCTGGAAGTGGAAGAGAAGAAAACTGAGTTACTACAGGAGTTAATATCTGTAATAAAAAATAGTAATGACAGTTAAAAAGAAAACCATGTCAATCGATTTTTCAGTTATAATCTGAATAAAGTGCTATTTTAACTGAAGTTAAATTGCATTCCACTTGTTACATGACAATAAATGATAAAATAATTACCTTAGTTGTTGAAATATGTTTGTATCAGCTGCTGTCTTGTAATAGCTCCATCCCTGAGATGCTGATGATAAGTGGCATCATGTTCGTCATCCTCTTCTTCGTCATTGCTTTCACATTCATCCTGACCATTATCAGGGCATGGGATATTTCTTTCTGTACATATGTTCTCCAGTACAGCGGTAGAAACAATGACGTACACACATCTGTCGGGAACAAACATCATACAACCACCTGATTTATGGAGGCACCGCCAGCGAGACTTCCACACACCAAAGGCTCTTTCACAAGAGCATCTTGTAATTTTGTGTGATCTGTTGTAGGCTCTCTCTTGCCTAGTGGTCGGGTTTGTGATTGCAGTCATCAACCATGGCCTTAGTGGGTATCCATAATCTCCTAATAACCACCCATCCTTGATGTGGCCAGTTTCAAACTGTTGTGCAAGATCACGATTTCTCCATATCAGTGCATCATGCGCTGCACCAGGCCATTTTGCCACTATGTCTAAAAATACGCCCTTAGCTGATACCACACACTGCACGTTGATTGCATGGTACCCTTTGTGGCTGAAATATAAATGTTCGTCAATTGAGGGGCCTTTGATAGGGACCAGGCTACCGTCCAAAGCTCCAAGCACATTTGGGAAATCAGCCAAGTTGTAGAAGTCCCTTTTAACACTTCTTATTTCATTATTCTCACGAGGAAAATGTATATGGATTTTCATCAGTTTGTTAACTATGGAGCGACTAACATCGTGACACAGAAAAACGACTTAAGTCGTGAACATTTCCAGTAACTACTTGAAAACGTCCTGTGGCAAAGTATCGCAGTGCAGCTATCACTTGCAGTGAAACTGGCAATGCCCCACTTCTACGTGTAGACCTTTCGAGATCCAGTTGCAATTTGTTACACAGATACAATATACCATCCCTATCAAGTCTGTATTTGTTTTGAAGCTCCACATCGGTCATGAAATCAAGTGTATTATTTCGATCTCGGATTACTCTTGGTACAGCCTGTCGTCCCCGTATTCTCCTACGATCCAATATTGCCATTAATGCAGCCGCCATTGTAACAGGTCGGTAGTATGCAGCATGCGCAGTGCGTGTCATACTTTGTTACGACAGACCTTTAATAAACGACACTGTTAACAACAGAGTTGGACCTGTTGTTAATATAGCGATATCGTAGGCTAACAACAACCATAAAGACACCTTTGAAATCATAAATATTTTGTCAACGACATGTTAACGATATCGTTATACATAACGATAGCTTCGGGAACATGGTCCCTGGTTGGCTGCTGGACCCGAGTCCACTGAGCGCGATCGATCCTGGGACTCAGTGCAACTCGAAAACTCTTTACAGTCATTGCTGAATGCAACCATTCTCTGATTTCTAATTAATTTTAACTTTCTCATTCATAGCATATTTGAAACCAAATGTGAAATTCTAAAATTCTGTGTAACGACTGGCTTGAATAGCAATGACTATCTGTTTAACGACTAGCTTGAATAGCAACGACTATCTGTGTAATGACTGGCTTGAATAGTAACAACTATCTGTTTAACGACTGGCTTGAATAGCAACGACTGTGTAACGACTGGCTTGAATAGGAACGACTATCTGTGTAATGACTGGCTTGAATATCAACGAATATCTGTGTAACGACTGGCTTGGATATCAACGACTACCTGTGTAATGACTGGCCTGAATAGCAACGACTATCTGTATAATGAATGGGTTAAATAACAACGACTGTGTAACGACTGGCATGAATAACAACGACTATCTGTTTAATGACTGGTTTGAATAACAACGACTGTGTAACGACTGGCCTGAATAGCAACGACTATCTATTTAACGACTGGCTTAAATAGCAACAACTATCTGTGTAACGGCTGGCTTAAATAGCAACGACTATCTGTTTAACGACTGACGTGAATAACAACGACTATCTGTTTAACGACTGGCTTAAATAGCAAAGACTATCTGTTTAACGACTGGCGTGAATAGCAACGACTATCTGTTTAACGACTGGCTTAAATAGCAACGACTATCTGTTTAACGAATGGCGTGAATAACAACGACTATTTGTGTAACGACTGGCTTGAATAGCAACGACTATCTGTTTAACGACTGGCTTGAATAGCAACGACTGTTTAACGACTGTTTAACGACTGGTTTGAATAGCAACGACTATCTGTGTTATGACTGGCTTGAATAACAACGACTATCTGTGTAACGACTGGCTTGGATAGTAACGACTATCCGTGTAACGACTGGCTTGAATAGCAACGACTATCCGTGTAGCGACTGGCTTGAATAGCAACGACTATCTGTATAACGAATGGCTTGAATAGCAACGACTACCTGTGTAACGACTGGCTTGAATAGCAACGACTACCTGTGTAACGACTGGCGTGAATAGCAACGACTATCTGTGTAACGACTGGCTTGAATAGCAACGACTATTCGTGTAACGACTGGCTTGAATAGCAACGACTATCTGTTTAATGACTGTCTTGAATAGCAACGACTATCTGTGTAACGACTGGCTTGAATAGCAACGACTATTCGTGTAACGACTGGCTTGAATAGCAACGACTATCTGTGTAACGACTGGCTTGAATAGCAACGACTATTTGTGTAACGACTGGCTCGAATAGCAACGACTATTTGTGTAACGGCTGCTCGGCGTGTGTTTAGCCGAAAGTGAGGAAACCTGCCGCCGCAGCTTGAAGCAACTGACTTTTTTTCAACATAATTTAAATTATGTACTTTTCCATAGGCAAGACAGTACATACCACGGCATTTGATACACCAGCTGTGTGGCATTTACTAAACAAATACCGTAAACATGATTAGCGAAGTGTAATATATAGATGTTGTTTGAACACAGCAACCTGCTGTTTAAAGAGAAATATTATCATATTTTACTCACTGGACATGTATTAACAATTTCTAGTTTAACGAGTGCACCACAACTGATATATCTAAGGCCACTGTATGTGCTATCTTATCTATGGGATTGTGCACGTAAAAGATTCCTTGCTACTAATGGAAAGATGTATTGGGTTTCCTTGCTAAGACTATATGTACAAGTCCCACTTTCATTCCCACTTGCGATGATGTATCGTTGATAACCAAGTCTTTGCTCTCAACCACAAACTTACGGTAATGTCGTTTTCTATTGGTGACACTTGGAAAATCACTAAAACCTTTTGTAACTGTAAAAACATTTCAGACATTTATGTGATTTTTGAATTGTTGTTTTCTAATTTACTAGCCTATGGCGGAATATCCGTCGTTCTATTTGTCACAGCGTTGTGGGCGGCCATTACGTTAGAAAGTACAACATCCCACTGATTTGTAGTGGCTGCAGTTTTTACTAACGATGTTGTTTGTTTGTGTGTTGTTGTGTTGTTGTTTTTATTCTATGAGCATGTTCCACAGGATTAACTTCCGGTCTGTACACAGGCGTACAGTTACTTTCAACATTCCAATTCATGGGAAAACATTTTGGATTCAGATGTAAACACTGAAATGCTGTTCATATGCAAGTGTTTTGGAGGACCAAAAATTGACAAACTATGATTGAGTACATTATTTGCAGTTGTAGTTGTTGGTGAAACAACAGGAATCGCAAACACAAATCTTGTAAAAATTATCTTTGAATGTATATTATATGTGTTCATAACCAGACCAGACCCACAAAATCACAACACTCCAGCTACACCAGTGTTACTTGCACTATGAACGGAGCATTGCAATCCAAATTAGGATGAGACAACAACAGTTCTGATGTAATATAACGATTCACGTTTTCAAACGGGTGTGTAAGAAAAAGAATTAAACGCTGTTCGTGAATTTATTTCCGTTACCTAGGTCTTGGGAACAAGTACATTCATTTCTAGGACAGTCAGTGCACATTTCTTTCAGAGATTCATTCCAAACTGTTCTGCCATTGCATTGCCATTAAGTCATGTTGTCGAGAAAAAGTTGTACGACTGGAATAATGAACAAGAAGATATATACACAAACACATGCATATTACTTGCAAATAACAAAACTTTATTAAGGTACCGTTTTAACGAATCAATAAGAAATTTTTCTTGGCCCCCCTCCCCTCAAGACGTGTTCGTAAGTATTTTTGTTGAGCACAAAACATATTGTACCTTTTCTTTTGTAAAAGGAGATTGCACACAATCTAACAAACAATAATAGTAATAGAAAACTTTAATTAACGTCATAAAATAAAAGAACAAGTCGACAACTACTCCACAATTCAGTAGTAACAAAGGGCCTTTGTTGCAAGCGACTGGAGCGTAACGCGCCGGAAATAATTTAGTGGCTAATTGGAGCCGCTTAGCGCGATGAAAATCAAGGGCAGATAAGTATGTTTTTAATAGAGGCTATAGTAGGGAATATCCCAATAACTTAGCGACCACCACCACCACCACCAACAACAGCAACCTTCTTTAGTATTCAGTTTCAATGTTCTCAATCATCTTGGTCGACTGTCTAGCCATTTTTGTTACAGTAATATCCTTATTAGGCAGCTGTTTCACCAGAACCCTACAACCCAGGGTCAGAACAATACCCTTGATGGAGAGAGGTTTCATTACAAACATACGTTTCAGTTTAGTGCTTATGGAACTTGAGTTGAGAATTGTACGATGTATATACTATTAGTCAGTAAAACACGAGAGTATTGCATCATTAGTACCACTTCAAAATATGTTTTATAGTCATTCGGTTGAGCATGTATGCTATCATGATTTGGTACCGACATCTGTATAATTAATTTTCATCGTTTTATTTATTTTAATTTTAAATAGAGCCGTTTTAGTATGTATTAATATGTTTTATTTATTAATATGATATTTGCTTATTGTATTATTATAAAATAAGGCTAATTGTTTAATTTTTTCTACAACTTCACAGGACAAACTCCCTATCCGAACATTCGAAGTCGCGACATCCCCGGCAAACTGAAGGGTTGATACAGACTTGGACGACCTGAGTTCTTTGAAGATCTGTAAGAAGTCACGTACATTTAAATTTCAGTTATAGTAGGTGAGTACCTAAAAATATTTATTTATTAAAATAATAGAAATCTGTCTTTGAAAGACGAGGAAGGAGAGTGTGAACCACCTGGTAGTAATCATAATAGCATAAGATCACGACCATGTCAAAGTGTCTTTGTGTGAAGATGATACGAATTTCAATGTATTACTGGATTGTTGTGGTTTCCGTGAAGCTATGTGTTTTATGTAGCCAAGTCGCAGTTTTTGGGCCCGATTTACGAAGCCTATTTTTCTTAAACGCAGGTGTGTAAGCATTGTAAATGTAGCATTTGGATACATAAACTGAATACTGTTCACCCCAATGGCCTCAATGAGTACAACCCTACTGGCTTTAACAACTAAGACTGTTTATACTCCTTTGTTCTTTAATTTTATTGTTATGCTATTGGTCAGCTCCTGCCTTGTTACCTAGCTTTGTGTTTTTAACTTCCAAGCTACATTCTTTATTTTATACCTTACTGGTTATATGCTCAGCACTTTGTTTGTTTATTCTCCTAATGTTGGTTTTTAGACTAACAAAACGTCGAATATTTTAAATATTTTTATTTAATTTAAAATTTTAAGGTGGTTTCAGTGGAAACATATATTTTTGTATGTACTTTTTAAATATAAATGTAGCTATACGCGTATAAGACTAAAAAGGGCTTTTTAAAATTTAATTTGGCCGTTTGTCTTTTCTCTTTCCTTTTCGTATAAAATTTATATGTCAACAATAAGCAAAACTATATGATTATTAAGTCAGTAAACTAAATCAATGGCCTTACAATGTTAGCTTCCTACTTGTCATTCGTTCCAGGAAAAGAGTGAATTTGTCCACATTATTATTCACATTATGGTGTACGAAGTTTTATTAGAACGATCAGTTTAGATTCAGTTTTTACATAAGAGATGATATCATTAGTCATGAAAAGCTAAGGAATGAACCAAAGTTATAAGGATTTAATTTATGTTACCAAAAATATATGGATTTATCTCATGTTTTATTACTTACCGTTTAGACACTACAAAATGATGCAAGACTGCTGGACAGAGAAACCCAAGAACAGACCAGCATTCCAGAAGCTGGTGGAGAACATGGAATCCATGTTGGGAATGCAGGCTGCTGCAGATGATGTTTATATGTACCAGCGGCCTTAATCTTCAGATGATACCAGCGGCCTCAAACCTCGTCAGATGATGTGTATTTGTACCAGCGGTCTTAATCTTCAGATGATGTGTATTTGTACCAGCGGCCTTAATCTTCAGATGATACCAGCGGCCTCAAACCTCGTCAGATGATGTTTATTAGTTCCAGCGGCCTTAATCTTCAGATGATGTGTATTTGTACCAGCGGCCTTAATCGTCTTCAGATGGTGTTTATTAGTACCAACGACCTTAAACTTCATATGTTTATTTGTACCAGTGGCCTTACTCGTCTTCAGATGATGTTTATTAGTACCAACGACCTTAAACTGCAGATGTTTATTTGTACCAGTGGCCTTAATCGTCTTCAGATGATGTTTGTTTGTACCAGTGGCCTTAATCGTCTTCAGATGATGCTTATTTGTACCAGTGGCCTTAATCGTCTTCAGATGATGTTTATTTGTACCAGTGGCCTTAATCGTCTTCAGATGATGTTTATTTGTACCAGTGGCCTTAATCGTCTTCAGATGATGCTTATTTGTACCAGTGGCCTTGGTCTTTTTCAGATGATTTTCATCACTACCATCAGCATTACTTTTATTTAGATGATTATTATTTTTAGCAACAAATGTCAAAGGAAACCTTTGGACCATGTATACAATGAGTTTGAATATACACGTATTATGGAAATTTTACAAACAGAATAACAAGAC